>NC_084993.1:9508497-9720997 GCF_963691925.1 Scomber scombrus | reverse complement strand
CCAAACCCACAGTGCCCCAGTTTCCTTTGCCTCAGGTGTTCTGCGCGCCCCAAATCTGAAAAGCTGTTTCTGTAAGACCGATTGTCATTTGCAGAATAATCCTTCTGTGTGATTTTTAGGTGTTAAAGTCTTTTTTAACTTTCAGCTTTTATAAAGACTTTTATTATTTACCTTCAGCAGTCACAAGTAGCCTTACAAGTCTTTCAAACACTGCAGTACATGTAGAATTTACATTTACCCAGCCGTCACCTATCATCGCTCCTTCTTTCAAAACCTCAGACACTGAATATTAAATGAGGCCGAGCTCAAATTGGACAGAGTTGAGATTTAACTATGATATAACCGCAAGACATTCAGTCACATTCGAATGTGCACCAGTGCTGTTTTTAAGTATTCAGAAGCACAGAGCACATTGCAGATGTACATTTGGTAATGTAGCTCTATTTACAAAGAACGTCTATTGATCTTCCTGTAAATCCATAGTGAACATGCCACATGAGCTGGTTTGAGCGGACTAAACCACTGACATTACAAGAAGTCATAAACATAAATTACAGATCTCATTATGTCTGAATGGTTGACACCTCAATAAACTTAAGACTCTTACATAAAAACGTATTCCAGTCTCAGATTATGTTTTAACTGATTCACTTAGGTGATGGTAGTTGAGGTGGTTGCATTAGGGTATCAGCAGAGTACCATCATATTATAAAGGACAGCCTGTGCATCTGTTTGAATACGAGTCAGCTGATAACTGATCAGTAAAAACTAACATTGTGCTTAATTTATGAAATTTCACCTCATGACACACATGATGAAAAATGTCAAAGATGATTTCCTCTCAAATCCAAACATCCTCGTCAATATTAGAAAAACAATGGTGCTTCACATATTACAGTATTTGATAATGACAACTACCCAGTGTATCTCTCTCTATGCCTCTCACCGACTCCAGGTTCTCGCCATTTCTTCTCCTCGTCCTTGTCTTCTCCTTGATTTGTCATGTGATACACATTAACCTCTGTTGTTGTGGATACATCGATCAGCCTTTCTTCCATTTTGACTATTCATTAAACTCTTAAGGTAATTTACTGTAAATCAACGTAGCTGTCAACAATTTAAAAGGTCTGCTCCTCTCTTCCATTGAGTTGAGTTTCATGCATTTATTTTCTCAAGAAATGATTATTGCTATTCACTCTTTTACTGCTTGAACAATAAAGCATGTGCACACCTTCAAGTTATACAAAATGCTGCAGCCAGACTGGATCACACAAAAGAGATCACGTAACCCCCATTTTAGCCTCCTTGCATTGACTTCCAGTTAATTTCAGGATTGATTTTAAGGTTTTTCTCATTACTTTTAAAGCACTGCACAGTCTAGCTCCAGCATCCATCTGTGAACTTTTGTGACCCTATCTACTTGCATGCAACCTCAGCTCTCGCAACAAAACTTTGCAAACAGACTTAAAACTAAAAGAGACTGTGCTTTTGCTGTCAGAGGCCCCAAAAGTCTGGAATAGTCTTCCTATTGAAATTCATCTTGCAACCTAGCTGTTATTTGACTGTTTTTTATCTTTTTTATTATTTGTGTTTTGTCTGTTTAAGGTGGGAAGTTTGGGCGTGTATTATTTTATATTATATGTGAAGCATTTTCAAAACAACTCTGTTTTGAAAGGTGCTACGTATATAAATTGAAGTTATTATTATTATACGTGTCTCAAATTGGATATTGTTGTAAAAAGAAGTTACCAATGTGATGCTCACATATATCAAACTGATACAATATGTAGGTCCGCCTCAGAATCATGAACACACTAAATTCAAGTCCATAAATCACTAACACACTACTATAACAGAAGTAGTGTCTGGGCAACAGGGACATACCAAATGTAAGTCTGAAATTTGGCATAATCTGCAGAAAATGTGTGTATAAAGTCTCTCTGCTGTGGGGTTTAATTTGTATGGAAAGCTGCTGTAGTTCTTTATGAAAAGGTATTTAAAATAAAGAGCCCTCTATGGATTTAATATTTTTTAATCCAGTATGTTTTGAGATAAGGCAAAATATAAAGTGTCATCTCTCTTCTCTGTTTCTAATGATTAGAGGAATGAAATAAAAGCCTGTTTCCTGCTGATTTCAAACAGAAGTTATAACTGAATGCCAACAGATTAACTGACCCAGTGAATTTACTTTATACTAATGTTTTGTATCCCCATGGTGTGTTTTTTTTGTTATTTTAAATGTAGGAATGCAAGCCAAAGCAGTGGAGACAGACCGTAGAAAGGAAGAGAGACACTCTGTCCATCAAGGAAGTACGGGAAGATGACATTGGGAATTACACCTGCGAATTACAGTTTGGGAACTTTGTGGTACGGAGGACCACTGAGCTGTCCGTCACAGGTAAAGAAAAGTTCAACATTTCTTCAATGCTGCAAATTCTTTCATTGCAGAGTCTTTGACATTTAGTGAAAAAGGTAGAGAGAGCCTGAATTTCTGCTGTGCTTGCAACAGCACAGCAGAAATCCAATAACTGCACACTGAAATCCTTCATGCAAAACAAAAGTGTTTCCACTAAATAATAAGCTAAACAATATGTAGATGGTGTTTCTGACACTGAGATAGGTTGAAAAAAAGTCGCTTCAGGTTGTTGTTGTATATAAAATAATGAAGCTTTTTTTTAAAGCTGATCACTGCATCTTTTGCAAACGTGTCGCAGTCAGTAGCCTTACTGTCTCTATGACTTGCAGGCTGCTTTAATTGCTAAGTAGTGGAATTCACACAGAGCTACTTCAGCAGTTTTTCTTAAGGCTGCTGAAATATTTAAGCCTGAGCCTAAAGTGGGTGACAGATTGCTTGCCACTGACACTGTCACAGCCAAGGTTGACACAGCAGGCACTGTGGATAGGGAGAACCCCAAATTTACAACTTAATTATACCTTCTTTTTTTTTTTTGCTTATCTGATCTGAATTGGTTTTGGCAGCTGTCTTGAGTGATGATAAACTGCTTCTTTAAGTTTGTGATCACAAAACAAGAACACAGAGCTGAAACAGGCTTTTAAATGTGCGTTTTAATAATTTTAATTTAACCGTTTTATTCATTTATTTGGCTTCTTATGAATGAATCTTCACAGAAATAATAATCACACCACTTTACAGACTTAACATGATACTATACTGTATTATAGATACGCTCCATAAAAAAAGAAGTTATTTTTAAAGTGGAGCCCACGTTCGTTTTAATGAAAGTGTTCCTCCGCTTTGTACAATTTCACACGACAACAGCTTCCTCTCTCTGTGACTCATTTGGCTGAGCTTTCCTGAGGTTGCTCACGTCTGTAAGGATACAGACAAACGCAGGCTGACGCACACCGAAACCAGGCAGAGAGAAGTGGAGAGTTTTCAGATGGATAGAGGGCTGTTACGTTTCAGTGCTGCAGCCACCGCACGTTGTGGGTGTGAGGGTCAGATGAAGTGTTAGCTGTTAACTGCCACCTGATTACACTTTATAGTCCCTTTTAAAGAGACAAAGACAGACTCCACTGAAGGCCAAGCTAAGTCATAAATCATTTTCTCACCAGCCTCAAAATGTCATCCTGGGGGGAACAGTCTTAATCTCTCTATCTACTTTGGAGACGTTCAGCATTTCAAAAAATTGGGAAAAGATGATTGATGATTGGGCCATGGCAGTAAAAGCAGCATTTATGATTTTTTTTTAAATGTTTGTTTTGTTTTATATAAATATACAGTAGGACTGTTCCACCTGTGTCTGTGTGAGTTTTCAGTCAGGTTGCCACTCTGCATCGAAGTATGAAAATGTCTATTTTTAGCCTTTTGATAGACTGGCAACTAGTCAAGGATGTGCCCTTCCTCTTATCCTCTGCATGATGGGATAGGTTCCAGTCCTCACAACCTTTATGTGGTATAAAAGATAGATGGAGGGATATACATTTAGTACTTTTTATGCTTTTATTTGAGATTTGGCTGTTGGTATTTGTGAGAGTAAAGAAAGTGATTTCTTTTAATTAGGCAGAATTTCCTCAATTTTTCCTATGAGTTACTTTTCTGTAATCTACTTTTTTTGTAGAGAATATAAGTAATCTAACAGCAATGCCAAAATGTAGTTCTAGGAACTTGCTCTTTAATTGGTTAGAGAACAGTGGACTCAAAGGCAGAACCTGTGATACTGTGGTAGCTGCAAATCATGTTACATTTCATTACATTCCTGCAGTGGAGTCCTTAATTTTTTCACACACAGAATGACCTTTCTCTCTGCATACTTTAAATAAAACCCCAAAAAACCAAAAACAGACTAAATATACATGAAGCTTCATGTGATATTATTATCAACCTCCCATGGATAATTTCAATTCACAGTCAAAATCCTTGTCACTCCCCTCTTTACCAACAGCCAGACCCTCTTAAAGCAGTGCATAGGACAAAAGGTCAGATTGCATTTGATTATAATGAGAACCGCTAAAATCATAATGAGCTTCCTTGCTGGGTGATTGGAAGTGACATTGATTATTAAATGAATTTGGGGGTTTTATGACTTCTTTGTAAGGTGCACCGTTTGATGTCTTTGATTAAGCACCGCAGAATAAAGGAACAGTGATGAAATAGATATACATGGGATCAGCAACTTTGGTGTAGCTAATAACTGTAAGCGTAGCTAATAAGCTGGGACTGTTGCTGCTAACTTGCATTTCTTATATTGAGCCAGCATGCAATGAGGTGTGTATGGTTGAAGAAGGGATGGGCCGTGCTTTGCAGTGCAAGCATGTAAATATCCAAAAATCCTCTGTACCTTCACCCTGTAATTATACCCAGTCTAATAATTTGGCTCGCCCTGCCAACTAGTGCTGACAACATGCTTTTCCCACTGCCTGTGCAGCAGTGTTGTAGCTGGGTTTGAACAGAAGTTCAGCACACTTGCACAGAAGCCAATGTAGCAAAATAGTGTGGCGGTACTCTTCAACATGTGATCTGTAGCTGATTCTCTTATTTAAATAATATAAGAAAAGATTTTAAGGCAACTGTAAATGCATGCAGAACCCATTGGAATGGGACTGGATTGACTTCACTGCATGTGGAGAGAGTTGTGATCAGATCTCAGGTGTAAAGTCAATCTGCATCTTGGGCTCATTGTATTAAGAAAACAATCAGCTAAGATGTTGATGCCCATCAAAAAACAATAGACGTGCCTTTCCTCAGCAAAGGATAAATAAGTGGAACTAATGCAGCATCTTCACTTTGTGAAATTCCCAAAGTACTATTCAACATAAAGAATGAGGAGTCACTTGACCAATGGGGTAGCTGAGCTAGCACCAATGCTAGCAAACTTGTCTACAGGCAATTATTACTTTATTGAGGTTGTCCCTCGACAGTATGAATGTCCTGCTTCACATCCCTTGACCTGGGATGCCCCATGTTTGTTGACACAAGTATGACATCTTGCCTATGAAATTTGCATATAGAGAGAGCAGATAATGATCTTGTATTCAGATACATATTGCATGTTAATACCCAGCGGAAATGGGATCTTTTGGAAAATGTGTCAGCAATTGATTTGTATACATATAAACAGATCAACAGACAGCTGGAAAGAAATAGGGTTAGTGTGGTAATTATCCAGTAGCATGATTGAGCACAAAGTCTCACTGTGTAGATCTTGGTCACTTCTATTGCTACTTACTATTCTGCTCTTCTAATTTAACAAATACATTGTGTTTACAGCAAGACAGCAATACTTAAGATAACTTAACATGCAGTGTTAGCGGCTAACAAGCTCAAATCATCCAAACACAGTAATGCTGATGCAGCAAAGTCATCATATAAAACCACAAGCAGCTGCTCATAACTGTAAGTCCCCCTAATATGGACATCAGAGGCTTCAGGATAAACTTTTGTTTGTTTTCTGTTTAATATCGGGATCACTGTTTTATGCATCCTGACCCGGCACATCTTGGATGTCATTACCTATAATATATGCAATCCTGTCAACATGATGAATGTTGTTACAGCTGAAACATATTGATTTTTATTATACTTCTGTCTAGTCTATTGTTCTCCAAGAGCAGCTAAATGACTTCAGTTTTGCTGAGTAAAAATAAATGTGGCATTTGTTTTGGTGGTGGTGGTGAGAGGAGCACAGACTGATGGTGACACAATAACACCAACTGGAATAACACAAGAGATGACAACCTGTAAATCAGACACAATTACATAAAGAATTAATAATCTGCATCCCTTCAGTACGGTATAAACTCATTTGATGAACATTAAAATATTAACAGGGCTTCCATTCCCTTGTTAATCCTAATAAACTGTGTACCTCCTCAGATCAATATGACAGTACTGCCTCTATTCTGCAAAGTATATCTCCTGCCAGCACCATTTGGTAGCCATTCCTCTCACATTCATGAGTTGACTCATTAGCATATGAAGGCGGTTGGAATATAATTGCTCCTTTTAATTGATGGAAGATAATTAATCTGGTCAAGGTGGCGGTGGAAAGGAGAAGATTCAGAAAGTAATCTTTTTTTGTGTGTGTGTGTGAGCGTGAATTTGATATACTGTGTAATCAGCAGGTGCTTTATGAGGTTTATACATTTGAGTTTTTTTTTTAATACAACGTTACCTTCAGAAAATGTTCACTTTATTAGAGAACATACTCAGGAATAAAGAAGAAGCTTGTCATTATTCTGTAAGTCTGCTGTAATTTGAATTCATTGCCTCCTGCCGTGGCTGCATTTTCTGACTCTGAATCTTCAAGAGGGATTTATTTATTACGTTATGTTAGATTTATATTTGTGGAAGTTGATTGTAAGAAACAGACATATATACTTGCAGAAACTCAATGCTTGGTTCATATTCATATTACGGCCACTTTCATGTCACTCCCTGGGCATGGCATTATGATTTTCACACCCTCGTGATGTTTTGAAGCAGTGGCACTGGCCCTTGTATGTGTCCCGTTCTTACTACACATCTCATCGCAGTGGGGTTGCAGTGGATTAATTAAGGCTGTCACTCATACATCTGTTTGCTGCAGAGTATTTTCAACCGTCTGGCTTTTCCACGAGTGCTTGCACCCGGCTTGTTTTTATCTCCTGTGATGAAACAAACAATAGGTTGATGTGAAAAATGGGGAGAAAGGAAGCTTTCAGTGACACAATATGTCTGTGTACATGCTCGCCAGACTGTAAAGTTCACACTGTAGTTACTTTTGCACATTGAATGGGCAGCTAATCTTTTGCTTCTCAGTAGCACAACAGTGTGGGTGATGATGAAGCTGTTATAATTACTTGGCTTTCTATATAGCATTTGCATTATTACATTTGCCATGTAATTTGCACAAAAAATGACTGTCTTTCATGACTGTAACTACATTATTTGATGATTACAGGTTGCTCAGCTGCATTTAAGTTAAACCAGACATTTCCTAGTTAGTCACTTATTCTTTTGGAAACAAGCTTCAAACACTGTCATATCATCACATCATTTAAGACACACATATTAGCGAACTTGCTTATTTATGTGTTGCTGAAAAAAAGCATGTGACGTGTGGCTGTAAAAGCTAGTAGAGAAGGGGAGTGGGGGGGGTAATTGTTGGTGTAATGACAGAACGATTAATGGTGAATAAGGAAGAAAAGACAGTCTCCACTGTGACTACCACTCACAGTTTACTGTCACCCTGCAGATTCCCTGTGAGGAAGAAGGCGGCCATGTTCTGTTATGAAATACACTTCAAGCTGAGTGAAGAGCTCTTTAAGCGTGATGGATGGCTTTTTGATCAAGTCAAATGATTTTTTCATGTGCCCCCATTGTTTATTTTCTTAAATGAATTACTGGATGAGGGTCTCTGGAGAAAATGAGGAGGACACTCCATGCTCAGATAATACTGCCTTATGTTTTTGTGCAAGTAAACAGCAGGATAATGCAACACAAAATGCCAAATCTGAAATGGCAAGTTAATTTTGTTCTCATAGTTTTACTATTTTAAGATTTATGATACCATTTTTATCACCTCCTCTTTTTCCTGTTTTGGTCCCTGCCTTGCCATTTGTCATATCCCACCTCTGCCATACTCTCATAGTCTAGTCAAGACCAAATCAATCAGAGTTGAAAGGCAGAACTTGAGGCTTTCCTTTACAGCCCGTAGTGGAAAGTTTCAAGCCAGACCTTGACAGTGGCTTTCTTTTTCTCTTTCTTCTTCTACTCCCACCCATTAAATTGTACAGTCAACTGTGGCACCAAATTGAAGGCCTTGTTGCAAGATAACACGGCGATGATAACAGCATTCAGAAATCAATATTACATATTGCCACTTGAGATCTACCTTAGGGTCTCAAAGAGAACAAAAGCTCTGTGAGTATAGGGTGTAAGTGAGATCAATGCAAAATATGTGTTGAATAAGACTATGCAGCAAAAATGGAGACTTTAACCTGCTGAAACTCAATCATTATTTAGCTCTGGACCAGATATAGACTGAAACAAGTCCTTATACTTTCTGTTTTGTGAAAGTGGATGTTTTTCCAAGTGGTCTCTTCAAGCTTTTCCATATAACAAACCTCCACTCATACATGGAGACATGGAGGTCAGGTAAAAGTATCACAGTGAAGAATGTTAGCAGAGGACTCGTTCCTTGTTGAAGCAGTAGTCTTTGACACCACTAAAAATATTTAAGAAAACAGTGAAAACCTTGTAAAGTGCTCTGCTGAGACATGAACTGAAAAACGTTGCACTTTAGAAAGCCAGGATGTCATCAAGAGTTATAAAACAGGGTTTTGGAAATGCATTACCTTAAAGTCACGTGACCAATAGTTCATTGTTTTAATGGAAGTAAAGGCCGGAGATTATAAAATATATATGTTCAAAGAAGCATCACACCGTCTCATTCTTTCACCACTATTACCATGGTACATTTGTATTTTGCTCACTTGCTCGCTGTGCTCCAGTGAAGATTTCTCACCATGTCGTAATTTCATTTGGTTTTTATGACATAATTGGGTCTCATTTTATGGGGGAGAATAAGTACTCTTTGCTGTTGCAGCTTTTATTTGTGATTTAGGCTGATGAGACAGGTGTATATTTAGATTGAGAAAAAAAAAGTCCCTGTAATTTGGAGAAGAAAAAAGAAAAGAAAAAGAAAGGACATGAGCCAGGAAAATCTTTAACAAAATGCTTTGAGGATAATCAATGAAATGTAGACTTTACCGCAGTGGATCATGAACTTTTTGACTTTTGCTGAATCACAGCCACCAACATTGAATTTAATAACAATATATAACATTGTAGGATTAATGCTTATTTTTATTTTTATTAATCACATAAAAAGTTTGAGAAAAACATAAAAATTGCTCAGCACCCAAGGTGATTCCTTCAAATTGCTTGTTTTGTTCAACCAACAGTAGCGGATAATTGCAGCAGGAGGGGCAGAGGTGAAACTCAATTAGTAATAGCAGGTGCTAGAAAAACTGTCGACAAAAACACAAATCATTGAAATACATACTGTAGCTTCAAGACCAGGTCAAAATACAACACAGACATTACTTATAATGATAACAACATTGAATTCAATTTAAAGTAACTAGTCATCTACTCACTGGTCCTAAAAGAACAACCTCCCTGTTAATGTGATGAAGTGAACAGTGGTCTATCCCAGCATTATTGTCAGGACCCTTTAGTTCCTCCACCCCTCCCATCTTTTCCACTAGCCTATTTTTAACCATATGTAACACTTGGCTAATGTAGTCGAGCTGTCTCTCTCTGAGCTTTGAGTAATCAGTCATACATTCATACATGTGCATGAAGTCAAATGGGATTGTTTCTGCATGACAGATATTTATGCTAATGGGGAAAAAGTCAGGGCACTGCTGACCAAAAGTCCAAAATCCAATTTATAAAGCAGGAAGACAGCGAATCTGCTAGAATCAGATAACATAGTATTTTCCAATCTCGATAAATGGCTAAAACGATCCACTCATTATCAAAATTGTTGTCTGTTATTTTTCTGGCAAATTGTTTTTTTGATTAATTGTTTCAGCAGTAAAATGATGTAGGCCAGCTGATTTAAATGTACAAGCCATACTCCCATTAAATCAGATTGATTTAAATAGGAATGCCTTGACTTTGCCTTCTGCTGCACTCTGTAGATTTCCTACATGCTACAATTCTCCCAGTCTGTGCGGTAGTTCTCCAGTGTGTGTCCAGCTGTTTGCCATAACTGCCTTGTTTTCAGCAATGCCCCCATCCCCCTGTGGTTTGGCAGGCTTTTTGTTATGCGTTCCCCTGCCATCACTACCCAACCCCAGCGAGTCAACTCAACCCTGCGCTCTGATCAATCCAGCAGCAGTGTGCATATACCGTTGTGCACACTCAGCATCCCGGTGGGTTTCCACCTGCTGGCGCCATCAAAGGAGCAGGACACAGGAGATGTGATTGCAGAGCTTACAGCAGGGGAGGAAGTGGGTGAAACAGGAGAGAAAATATCTGAAGCATGTGCAGAGTGCGGCTTTCTCAAACTAGAGTGGTTACTGTATATCAGTACAGACTGCAATTTTACTGGAATGTATGTATAGCTGTCAGCCGTGTTTTTTTACATGCATGTTTCAACATTACAATTTGCCTGTGAGTTACAGAATTCATAGCTGCAGAGCTTTGGGGAAGCTCTATCATTACATCTGTATTCTAAGGTCATCTACAGTGTTTGTGTGGGAATGTTTACTGCTGTGAAACAGTGACAGGTATTTGGCAACATATTTCTGGACGCCTGTTTTTCTTTTTTTTGGCTCAGCTTGGCAGATTGTAGCCCCATGAACAAACTGACGAGGAAGAGCTCCAGGAATTAGTTTGACTTGGCCAGCTTTCCACAAGGTGAGATGACTTTGATCAGTGTCCCCTTGTTTGATGAGGTGGCACTTTCTGGGCAGCAAATGCTGTTTTAAGCAAACAAAGGACTATCTCCCTTGGCATTTTGTCACAAGATTTAGGACACAGGGCTATCAGGGGAGGACTGGAGGATTTAATGCATTTTCAGTGCTAAGTAACTGGACAGCTGTGTGTATGTTTCATTACCAGGGATGGAAAAACACAAAGATATTCTAATGGAAGTACAAATAATTAGAGTTTTCTGTCATTGACATACACTTTGCATGTTCATTTGGACATCCCATGCCTTGCAAAGTGTGCATTGTGTAGGGGGGAAGTGTGGGAAGAATATGGAGACTCATGTGGTTGATGAGTGTGTAGCATGTCCAACTTTCATGCCAGAGACCAGTGTTTGCATTCCATCACAGACCAACAATTCACTTTGTTTTAATTAGCTGCTTATTATACATTGCTGTTCTTTTCTTCCAATGGCGAAGACTAAATTAACACCTTTCTGAAAATATGTTCTAATATGTTTTTTCTTATGAGCTCTGTTGTATCTGTAATAACACCCAATGGTGACGTCACAGTGTACTGACATACCCTGGAGTACACTTTTCACTGCAGTTAAGTGAGAATCAAACCAGTGGAGGATGGCAAAAACAGTATACAGGCAGTGTATAGCTGTTAAACTCTCTAAACACATTTTTTCATTGCTTAATGATGTTGTAGTTGCCATCTCCGGATATTGTGGGCAAAACAGCAGTGAATGCTCATTGAACATAATCTTGCAGAATCTTCTATAACATTGTTGTCTTGCATTAGGGTTGCGGTATGAAACAGGTGGTCACCATCTTTACCACAGTGACTAAGCCACTTGGGCACTCATCGCTAGTCTCTCCTCTCCACTTACTGAGTTATTTTCATAATATGTGATTAGCACAGCTGTTTAAAAAGTATGAGACAAACAATTTGACTGTCTGAAAAGATGATTCATCATCACACCCACCTCTGTCTGCTAACTCTCACATCACACTCATGGACGCACAAAATGACAGGTGCACTCGATTATCCTTCATTGCCTGTCTCTTCGTGACACATGGCTTGTGATTAAATCAGTCTGAATGTAAAAATGTGAACCCAGAATTGTTTCGTATGAATATTCACAGAAATCTATTTGCCTCAGACAAAAGGCCTTCATGGAGCAGGTGAAACCGAGCAACAGATGTGATGTTGGTGTGAGCAGATGGTGAAAAAATGCAAAAAGGTCAGGTGATTTAGTGCCTGTGTTGCTACTCAGCACATTGATTGGTCTTTTTTTTTTTTTAAAGAAGGAAGACAGAATCCCTGACAATAATCCCCCTGCATGAAAGTAGGATCAAGAGCTTATAGGCCTTAATTACTAACAATGGGTAGCTATTTGACGTATTCCTCATGATTTGACAGGTATAATGATGCTTTTGATGAATATTGCTTTCTCTGACAACTGAAACTCAGCTACAGAAAAGATGAGTGTGAAATGTATTCCAGTCTTGTAACACATGACTCCTACGCTCATTTATATATTGTTTTATTACATTATAGATCAAAATGTATACGCCAATTAACAGTAGAGAAATTCCATGTATTTTCTTACTACTTTGTCATGTATCACCCACAAAGGAGGTTAGTGTTATTCCAACTGATTTAGGATCCCCTAACCGACCGTCACCTTTGCAATGGGCTGCTGTCATACATCTTGTCAAATATCTATCAATTAGCCAACTGTGCTTACAAATGCTCCTCTGACACACAGTACATCTGGGATTTCTAATTAAGATGACGTGTTACATAATTAATGCCTCCGCTCAACTAATTAGCGCTCACTTAGTGTCATAGCTTTGGAGTCGTGAAAATCAGTGCTAAACTAGTGTTAATGTAGTTCCACACCACAGCGGTGTTGAGCAAATTAAGAAAAAACAGAAATTCCTTAGAAAACCACATCAGTCTGTGTTAAAAAGGTGTTTCCTTGGCTTTACACTGTGTGGAAGTGTCTCTGCTTTTGTTGCTAGGTTGATTTTGAGCGACTTTAGATTCACGGCTCCTCTCAAGGCCACAAGTACATACGTCCCTAGCCTCGAAGACATTCTCTCCCTCTTTTTCTACCTCCCCTATCTCTGACAGTTTGTAGAAATGCCCCATGAAGGACACTTCAGCCACATGTCAATCCACTGATTTTGCCGGAGAGATAAGAAGGTGGGAAGGGACAGCGGATGGGACTCTTGCATAATTTATAGTGAGCAAAAATCAATTTTGTGGCATAAATTACTCTGATGTTAATTAGTTGCAGATTGGTCTTTTACAAAAGGTGCATTCTAAATCACTTCGGGGAGAGACTCACTGCGCCAAGACGAGACGGAATTGTTCAGCTGGTAATAATTTCAAATGATGGTATGATGGAAAATTAGGCCTGTTTCCATATTTGGAACGTGACCAAAATGTTTCCAGAAGAAGAAAATGATGTGTACGAATAAAGAATTTAAAAAAAAGAATATAATTATTTTCAGTCCCTCTGCTGGTAAGACAGAGAACCTATGGAGAAAAATGGAGGCTTGTGTTAGTGAAGCCCCCCCTTTCCCTGAACCCTCGCTCTTTCACACACTGACACACACCCTCAATACTTGCGCATGTACACACACAGAGACATGCCACCACACACACACACCACCCTCAGTCAGGGAGATGGCTTACCAGCGCTTAGTTTAGTGGCAATGCCCAGTTGGGCCTTGATGTAATGGAAATTGATTGCACTGCTCCCAGGCTACACTGTCATGACAAGTTATTTTAATGGCACTAAAGTGGGCTTATGTTGAAGTTTAAAAGGAGAAGGCGGGGGCAAAACAGTGACTCGGGGCGTATTTGCAGCACAGCGAGGCTTTTTATTTATTTATGAGACAGCACAATGTTCCTCAAGAAAAAAAGAAGAAATAAAGACGGCTGAGTTTACAACCCCAGATTCAGGGGAAAATGATGGGGTGGATTGGTGATGGGGGTGATGGTTCAGACCCAAGTTTCCTGCCAGCTCAAGAGTTACCACCTCAGACGTGGTCGCAGTGGATGAAGTGAGCCACAAAAGTTATAATTAAAGAATGATTTGTGCTTTTCAATGTACATTTAGGTGCCAGTTCTTTGACTCTACAGTATAGTACATATAAGCCATATAATGTCTACGCCCGTTTATCTTATCCTAGTAGTAGCTTGCCAAGCAGGCAGGAAGGAAATTTTCGGCAGAGATGTTATTTATTGGCCTCCTGCAGGTAATGGTTGCAACATAAGAGCTGTGACAAAAGGAACTTTCCACTTTCTCTTTGTGCCTCCAGTTTCCTTCCTCATCAAAATGTGGGGGAAAAATGAAAATTATAAGGATGGGGGGCTTTACCCTGTTACCATCTTCTCAGTCATTTATGTTCCACAGGTGAGGTCATTTCCTGTCAACAAGCTGCACTCAGGTAGTTCCTAGCAGGGGTCATCAGCGGCTTGCTGACTTGTGCATTTGTTCTTTGCCACGGGCAAACTTCTGCAAAAGCTGTTTATGCTCAGTCTGCCATGCTGTTTCCTTTTCTCTTTCTTTCACAATTTTTTATTCTTCTCATCCTGCACAGCTGCCACATAAGTAATAAACAAAATGATTTATATTATAAGCAAATGACATACAGAACTTAGTGATGAGTACTTAAGAGCGTCATAACACAATCAGTACTAATTTATTTTAAAGTTTAATGGCATTTTGAGTTTAATGGCATTTCAGATTGCAATGTCTCTGTAATAAATTACAATGCCTCATGCATGAGCACTTCAAGTAATGTGTTTCCTTCATATTTTGTCCGCAGGCCAATTAAGGCACACTGTGTGATAGTCTGGCCAAATCAAAAGGTCCCCACTCTCCTTGACAGCCAAACAGTCAATTAAAATTCTGCACCCACCTTGAGTGATCATTACCACCTATGTG
The DNA here is from genome assembly GCF_963691925.1 of Scomber scombrus. Lineage (NCBI taxonomy): Eukaryota > Metazoa > Chordata > Actinopteri > Scombriformes > Scombridae > Scomber > Scomber scombrus. The sequence continues at coordinate 9,706,142 of NC_084993.1, read as the reverse complement.
GGCTGGATGGAATCCACAGGCAACATATTGATTGCAATGGTCAAAACTGATCTCGCACTTGGGCCCGTGGGGGCGACGCTGTCATGCTTAACAGTGATGAAGGTATCAAGTGAGGTTTTGTGCAAAAATCGCAAACATTCACATGCACACATTCCCCACTGTGCTGATTGCCTATGCTGGTGTCACTGTCCACTGTGCACAGCGGTAAGCCTCTTCACGTGGGTCAGCAGTGGCAACACCTCACTCACATACTGCTTGATCATCGGAACGAGTGCGGAAATTAACTTTGATGTGGAATGTCTGTGGGCGAGCAGCTCAGGTCCATGAGGGGAAAAGAGGTGACTGGTCAGCTGTGTCTGTGGGCGAAATGTGCTTGCCACATGCAGAGATATGAAAGAGAGCATGAGAGAGGAGGAGTGTGTGTGTGTGTGTGTGTGTGTGTGTGTGTGTGTGTGTGTGTGTGTGTGTGTGTGTGTGTGTGTGTGTGTGTGTGTGTGTGTGTGTGTGTGTGTGTGTGTGAGAGATAGAAAGAGAGAAAAAGACAGATATATAGAGAGAAGCCACCCCCATACACTCAATGACGAGTCGCTAGTCTACTTCAAATATGCTTAATTCATGTTCAACACGCATGAAGTTGTGGGTTTATGGAGTTGGATTTAATATATCCCACAGTGGACATTATAGCAACTGCCTTGCCTGTTATAAATGACCATCATGGCAACAAGTTCTTACTGAAATGACAAGCAGAAATGTTAGCTAACATGCTCACAATAACAACTCTTTAGGGTGATGGTATGTCAAATGTTGTGTTTTCACCTACTTCTGCTGCCTCAAAGCAGCTAAAATAAGAATCTATGCAGCTTTAAGTTCTGCTTCGAGCAAATGTAGGCATTGAAATTATTTTTAAAAGAATAAATCAGGTGTTATATTTTTTAGTCTTTTATTCAAACTCGTAACAGACGAACTCATAACAGGAGAAATGCCAATAAGAAAGATTGTTCATTATATTCCAAAAATATCTCTAATAAAAACAAATACAGTGCCATTAAAAAATAAGATGAGAGGAATGTGAGATCATCTCATATTAAGAACATATCTCTTGAGACATTCACTATGGCAAAGAATCTTGATATATAAAAAAATATTTAATTGTCTTCTTTTATAATAGGAAAGAGAGATCACAGTAACAAAGAAAGATCTTATTATTATGAGAAAAACATTGATTTTATCTTGTCCTCTACCATGAATGCAGTACTGTAGTAGTCTCTGTTAATTGGCCTGTAGGGGTTGCTGTGTAATTCTGCTGGACAATGTGTTTGCTGTGCAGTCCTTGTATGTATTCCCTTAGAGGCCATGTGTGTGCAAAGCAACATAGAAAAAGTAGTCTACTTATATCCTTACATCCTGCTGTTACATTCATCCAAAATACTCCATACAGGTTTAGTTGTATTTATATTCTGACTAGTATATGGATTTAATTCCTTTGTCTTTGAAATCAGCTTCAGTTCGACAGTTTGTTTTGACAATTGCATTTGAAAAACGAAATTGGACTGCCTGGGGACTGCCTGGGTCTCATTATAACAAGGGACTGTTACTCTACAATGAGACGATTGGACCAATAGCATCACAATTGATTGAAGATTGTGTTGTACTTAACATTCATCAGTCGTCCACCTGCATTACCATTTAAACAGTGGACCTGCATGCTGACTACTCTGATCAAACTGACTTTAAACCCGACTCTGATAATGTTCACATGATCAAAGCTTTTTATTGCATATGCATTCAGTCCATCACCTTCTATGCTCCTTTTCAAATATGCTCTGCTGTGACTTTCTAATTCAAACATAAAAAGTGACCCATAATTTGACCTTTATACGGTTTAGTTTTTGAAATTATTGAGACTGTCCTTTTTTATTACCGACTTGAAGAATAAAACTCACACTGTCCTTCCTCCCTGAATAAGATATTTGTGTAAATCCTGTCTTGAGCTAAATGGAACAGAAAGTGGATTAATTTCAGGGTGTTCAAATACAATACAATATGTCTTTACAGAATAACTTTGCAGCTTTGCAAACAAAAACTATCAGATGCCTTTCCTATAATGAGTTGCACTCTATTTTTGCAGAATCCTTGTCTTGGTTTTCCAGAGGCTAAGTCTTAAATAAATGTCTCTCGCCTTTCATCTATGTATAGCACATTTCCCCTAAACGACTATAGTGGATTTAAAAGGTGAAATCAATAAAGGTTCACAGCTTTCACCTGGATCATTCTGGTTCATAGGCTGTCGTAACATGTGGACAATATGTGGTTTTACACTGCCAGCTTAAATAAGTGTATTTCCATGCATTTCACACAGCTCTGATCTTTTCATTAAGCATTGAAACCCTTTTCTTTACAGAACAAAAGTCAGAAGCAAAAAAGGGGGGTTTAGGCAATAAAATGTATGTAAATCAAGCATCTCTGAGCTAAGCAGCAGTACAGTTTGGACCACGCAGCTCCCTTGAGGACAAAAGATTCAAGGGGGGTTAACACAAACCAGCGATGTAGGGCACCAGGATGGCAAAGCTACCCCCTGCTGGCACCCAGCACCAACCACTGACCTGTTTAAACAGCTGGAACGTTTGGCACTGCCCGCCTCCGGAGATTTGCAGGGCCACTGGCAAAGGGGTTGAGAGGAAGGAAGAGGGGGATGTGGTGGGGGAGGGGAGAAGGAAGGGGGATGGGAGGCATGGTGGCAGAGCTGGGAAGAGGGATTCATAGCTCGGCAATAGGGGACCACTGTGCAGAAATGGCACCAAGCAGGAATTAAACAGGCCACTGGCAACAAGCTGAGGAGGCGGAGGAGGTTGGAATAGAGTTCAAGTCAAATAGACACAGTTTTTAATAGGGGGCTGGACAGTTTAGGGGCTCACTTTGGTCGGAGATGCAATGAATGGGTGACCAGGACAAATAATAAATAGATTTTGTAAAGCCTGTATGTCAACTGTTTTGTTTCCATTAAGAAACAAGTGTGTTTTGGAGGGGTTGATGCTGTGTGTTAGGAGCGTGGGAGGTTACTGACTCATACAAGGGAGCACTTAGCAGCTTGTGGCAGGGGTTTAACCAAGACCAAGCAGTCACTGGCAGGAGGTTGAGAGGCACAAGTGGACTGGAGGCAGGAGTAGTGGGGGTGTTTGATACTGTAGAACTGCAGTGGATGCCGCAGTTCACTCACATTAGTCAAGTCACATTTGATTCTTATGCTGCTTTTTATTCTCAAGGAAGCGCAGAATATGTAGTAATAAAACTGGGGAACTGTATAAAAAGAACAAGTATAATGTCTAACCAGGAGCAGAGCCATAACTTGAATTGTCAGATCAGTCGGTTTCATATTTTATGGGAATGTAGATAACACAATGTCACATCCAGATGTTTCCAGCGTAGCTGCAGTGGAGCTTAATATCGTTTTTTCCCCCCTGGTGATCTAAAGGAGTCATCTTTAAATGTCAGGTTTCGGTGTCAGTTTGAATCAAAGAGGAAAGGCTTCTTTCTAGTGCTGGCATTTTGTTCTGATATTCAACAGTCATAGCATGGTAGAAGAGGCAGAGATACTGGTTTCTTCACTGACAGTAACCTCAACATAGCAGAATGCATCTATAATCAGAACACATACAGGAAATAACTCAAGGCTAGAACATGCTTCTCTGGGTTTTCACCTAATTGAACACACATGGGTGTCTTTCAGAAATGCTTGAGCTGGCTCTCCTATTAAGCTCCTCTATGAAGAATCTAAAACGGACATATGGAAAACCTACCCAAACCTGATGTGCATAATTTAACCACAAAAAAAGAGAGAGATATCTGTTCCAAAAGGGATGCAGACAGTAAGACAGGACCCAGAATAGACAGGATAATTAGACCGGATACAAATTGCTGTCGATCCAAACAGACCCAAATAGAGAGAGCATCAACACTTTCAGCAGTAATTTTATAATAAAGATTCTTCTCCATCTGTGATTATGATGCACTACATGATCCAAGCTGAGTCGGTTTAGATCCACTCATGAATTACACATATTGACAAAGATCTTACACAATCGAACATGAGACTACCTGGGCCCAATTAGACTGAATATCATTTATATCCAGTCTGACTCACATGGCTTCCACTAGATAGCAAGTGGACCGGGCTAGTCTCCACACTGCAGCACAGTGTGGGCTGGCAGTCGCTGACTGTAGAGGACGTAAACTAACCATCATTCCAGGGTCTCAGCCTCGCCTCGTGATGTCACTTGATCACAATCGCATGCCTGCCGGCCCATGGTGTCATTTCGAACTTGCAATGATGATGCAAGAGAATGTCAATGGCGGCTGAGGTTCATGTGTTGGTCCTCAGCCAAAGGCTATGTGGAAGGTCAGAGGAGTGTGTTTGTGATAAGAAAGGGTAAAGTAGAGAGAGGGTACAAGGCTGAGAGACTGATGGAAGCAAGTGTGAGAGAGATTGCAGTGATTGGGTCACATTTGCCAGTCATTGTACAAGAATGTGAGGAGCATTTTATGTGCAGTTTGCTTAAATGCAGCTGCAGTCATTGACATATTATTTAAAAATTGAATAATGAGGGTTATACTGTAGCAGGCACTATTCAATAACTGCTGAGGGACCAACAGGTTTTGGTTGCTTTTCAGAAGATGATGTCATGCCACCTCTCAGATGCAAGCCTCCTCACTGTTTGCCAGGCCAACAATTTCTTTTTTGCTTATGTAACATCCATTTGAGAGCTTTTTATTATTAAAGACGATCATATCCTTGTTTATGGAAGTGCTTAAGCCCACTGGTTTAATCATATTTTTTTTTCCAGGGGTATGCTGGAGGCAGCTTTGATGAATAATGCAGGGGGTTTGTGCTATACCAAATGCACATTCCAAAGGATGTTTGAGTGCCAAAAAACATTGGCAAAAATTATTTCAGGCACCAGTGATTAAACCTTGCTGTGGTTAAAGTCAAATGCCAATATTTGATCAACCTAGCTTGTTTCACTGGAACGTTGGAGGGCAACATGTTTGTGCATGTCCAGTTATATTGTATTTGCTTAGAGTGGACTGTAGAGAAATAGACAAATTACAGATTCCAATATATTACAGTGATACACACTGTTATAGCATAATACTTGTCTGCACCTTGTAGCTATTGCATCACCATCATAGTTAAACATGCCCTGAAGCATAGTATGGATTTTATATAGTGCTCACTAACACACAAGGGGTGGATAGATTGCTGCAATCAAAGTATAAACTGTGCTGAGAGGGGAATTGGAAAACCTCAACTAAAAAACAAACAAAAGTGTTGTGCTTTTTATGGTTTTCTGTTATTTATATAAAGTTACGATGTTGGATATATATTTTAAACATGGTTGAAGTTCCAAAACTTGAGGTGAACGTAGGTAAAATGCTCCCTGCAAGTCAAAAGTCTGGGCTTCAACCTGCTCTGAACACTTTGTTTGTGGCATTCTTTTCTACCTTGCTGACAAGCTGATGTCATTGTGCATGCCTGTAAACAGCCGTCCATTCCTTAGTCTCATTTTCTATGGTTGTTTCTAAGGTTTATCCATGTGTTTGGATTGGATTCCACCTCAAATATATACAGATGCATTTGAGAAGTTGGCATTTTGAGTGAAGGATAAGAAAAAGAAGTGAAATATTGCTACTGTATTTTGTTTCATGGTTTGTTTACATTGCCTCCTGAGCAGCTGGAGGTCAGATGTGAAGCAACTTCCAGAAACTAACCGATCAGAACAGTGGGCTCATCAGAAGTGGGGCTGATTCAGACATAGGTTAAACATAGAGGCTGCATAAAGTATGAGATAAATAAGACTTTGTTGAATTGTGAATCATGCAAAGCCCCAAAATAAAATTATAGAGTTAGAAATGAATATAACAGGTTCCCTTTAAAGGTTGATTATTGCTTTTTCCCTTCCACTATATTCAGTTAATTTTGAAATAATTGCTTTTGTTGAAGGCAGAGAACAACTATGAACTACATCTTCCTCTTTGATTAATGATGACAAAATATGAATCTGGTTCAGGGTCAGCAGAGTTTGACAGTCTGATTCCAGTGGGGGACAGTACCACCCCAGTCTTAATTTCTCCTGAATAAAACAAAATGATTTGAAATGAACCACCAACGCTCTAATTTCAGTAAAAATGTACTGAAGGATAATACTGCTGTATTAAAACTTGGGTCACTGCCAGGGCAAACTCCAAGTTAGTGAAGTTTATGTGGAAGAGAGAATAAAGTAAAAGTAAATGAAAATAACTACCCAATCTTTCTGTTATAAACTGTAAACATCAATCACAGTTCACAGGCCAACTTCTTTCTTCAACTTTGACCTACTGTATTCATCTTTGTTGTACTCACACAGAGTTTTCCTGTGTAATGAAGGATTTTTACTGACATTTAAGGTGCACTCACTTTCAGTTTTACCTCCAAATGAAGTGGTTTAGGTCATCTGGATAAACTGTTTCGTCTTGTTAACACCTCTCTGATGGGCATGTTTCATGCCCTATTGGATATCAGTGTCACCATGTACACAGATCTCAGCAGTTTTTTTGCAAATACAGTGTTGTAATAATTGATACACACTGATATTGTTACAGATGATGGGCAAAACTATGAAAATACTTTACTTTCCTTCATACTTTGTGTGTACCAGTTAAATATAGTCTGAGTTTCCTTGTCGTCATTAGAATAACTGCTTCAGATGGCGTCTAATATTTTGGCTTCAATATTCAACTGCTGTGTTTGCAGATTGGCCTAGAGTGATACAAGTGCATGGTTGTTCATAGTTGGCAACAGATTTTGTCCAGTTGTAGAAAGTAAGGTTAAAGGGATATAATGTGATGGGTCATCGCAGTATATTTATTTTTCTCTGGGTCCAGAGTTTATGATATTTAGAGCAGGTTGTGCATGTCTGCGCTGGCCTTCCATGAGAGTAGTTTGCAGATGCATTCGCGGATCTTGGCTTATTTCTTGGGATAATTATTTTTTGTTAATTTGACAATTTTTACATGTGTGGTGTTTTGCTGCTCCTGTTATTCATCTGTATTTTCTTGTGGATGTCGTATGTCCATCTTTGATATTGCTTAGCTACTTCTAATATACAGTGATATATATTTGCCTTTTGCAATAATTGACTTTGAAGAATTATCCCTATGCCACATAAAACTATTTTTTATTGAATTTATTGTAAAAGGTCAGAAAAACAGTGAAAATGTCCTTTCTCCGTGGTGTTATTTGTGAACCCTGTTGTATGTGCACTGTGTGAAATACATAAAGTTAACTTTACATACTGTATGTACAGTCTATGTACTGTATGGCATGCACAGGGAAACATCCTGCAAGGTATCTCATAGCAACAGATTAGCCAGGCTTAATGATAACCATTAACACAATTGCCTTTGATGAATCACCTCGGTGGTTGAAAATAACTTGCAGTCAGTATAACATTGGCACTAGCAACAGCATGTACTCTGTTCCCCATAATTATTTTTACATATGATACATGCTGTACGAATTAATACATTCTTCTGCTTCCTGTTTTTACCGTTATTAGTGGATTTAGAAGAGGTTATATTCCAAAAAACAAGCCACATATTACCCAATTATACATTAAATGTGGATTGTATTCTTTTTTGGCATTTGATTTTAAGCTTAGAACCAGTGTTCGTCTTAAACATTTAAAGGTCTTCATTTGTGAATGTTACTGTGAGCAGTAAGGTATTTGGATGTGTGGCTTATTATGTTTCACACTGGTTGTAACACAGACAGTTACTTTAAAAATCTTGTATCTATAATGAAAGTTTGGATGTAAGATTACACTGATAGCAACTTTACCGAAGCACCATCCCTCTACTATATGCCTATTTGGGGTTATGGGATTCCTGAGTATATTGCCTGTGTAATGTGAACTTTGTGCAGCACAGGGTAAATAAAAAGTAGTCCCTGCTGCAGATGAGATCTGCAAGATGAGTGATCTGCCAAGCTAAACAAAGATATTACAATTTGTCCTTGGGAAGCTTGCTGTAATACTACAAGAAATCATCTTTGTAGCTAGAGAAAGCAACTTGTAAAATCTTAATTAAAAGATTGTATCAGACATGGCTTTGCTTATGGAAAATAGGGAAATAATGGACTTAAAAGACAAGTTTTTACAGACGGAGCAGAGAAATAATTCACTCTGCTGGGGTAGCTGAAATGAGAGAAGTATTTGCCGCAGGGAGAGAATTGGCATTTTTAATATCCACAGGAATGCAATCTCAATATAGCAACTGTGGGTCTGCAGTGTGTCATTTGGCATAAGATCCTTCATTTTCTATATTTTCTTCCGCTGTTTGTCTTTTTTTAATCATCATTATCGCAAAAACAAAGTGTAATTAACGCAATCATGATTAATTACAGCACACGGCCTTGGTTTACACATCTGCCTAATTGCAACTTTCTTTCGCTTTATTTCAAATGTTCAAGTAAGCAGAACTTGTCACATTAGCGGTGTCTTTTCTCTCCTCTTCTCTCCTTGGCTGGTGTGTTCCTGGCCAGGCAATGAAAGTCTATTTTCTTCTCTTTTTTTCCTTTAACTTTTTTCTTGAACATTTTAAAAGCAAATTCCAGCCATACAACCCTTTTACAGCCCACATGTTACACCCACCGTGCCCCTCAACAGTAGCCAAGTCCTCATATAGAACTGGAGACAGCCATCTTGGAGGATAACATGGGCAAGGCAGGAAGTGTAGCACTAGCAAAGGAAACCTGCCAAGCTGATTCCTACAGCGATATATACATAATAATATCCCTATTGATTACTCTCAATATATTTATTGAGGGGAACCGGAAAGCAAGCTGGGGGAAAAATGGGGGAATTTATGACAGTCAGCGCTCAAGATTAATACACTTTTTAATTACAGGGAAGTACATAGGTATTGCCTGTCGAGTGCTTAGATTTAAAGCTAAGACAAACAGCAAGCAATGCTTGCTGAGAATGCAGTTTATGGAAGAAAGTGTATGAATCAATAGTACATTTTTCTCAACTCTGCTCACAGAAAATGCCAGCGTCTGTGTTAGGTTCTCTAGCACATTCATGCTCAAAGAAAATTGGAGGAAGATCTGCTCTCTGCATGTTGTTCAACATTATTTCTTATTTTTCTCTGTATAAATCTGCCTAATAAACTGTCAAACTGACTATTCTGTACACCAACCCCTTCATGAATTTCTGTGGCATCATTTCCATTTTGTCTTGTTTTAATTGACTTGGTTTTCCGTTGTTTTTTAGGCTTCAGGAATACAATTTCCCTGCAGTGTAAAAAGCTTTCCAGAATGCTGATGTGTTTAGTAGGCAGTGCAATTTTATCACAGTTTAGTGCTTCTGAGCCTGGGATAACTCTTGTGTCTATTCATGCACCAGAGCCACTCTAAAGACTAGCTGTTAGGGTGGTTTAAGGGTGACATAGCGGCAATAGGGAACAGGAATTAGGAAAATCATGCCAGCGTGGTAATAATCAGTTTTGTTGCTTTGTCACTTTAAGGTAAAAATAGATTTTTTCAAAGAATGTGTGTCTAATATGGTCTGTGGCACTAACTTCTAAATCTATTTCCTGTCAAAATGTTGAATTTCATCTAAAAAACATTAATCATCCAGAATGATCACCTCGTCATCATCCATGAAGGCCAGCTGGCATTCACACCTCAGTCAAAAGTCATATGTTCTCACAATTGATGTCTCACGCTGTAAAGGACAACACTCAACAGGCTTCATGTAATCATACAGGATGTATGACCTCTGCAAGGACCTGGTTCAAACTAGTATCTCTTTTTTTCAGCTAGTCACACAATAGAGACATACTGTGTATGGAGGAAGCACATGCATCTGTTGCTATGCAACGATTCAAAGCCATGTGAACCTCATGCTAAAAATGAGTTCATTAAAGTGATGTTGGTGAAATCACATCCAAAATAAGCCATGTTAAATAAAAATGGTTTAAAATTTAAACTTTTTTGTTTAAAGGTTTGTGCAACCGTGATAATTTTTAGACACAAAAGGTTTTTAGATTTAACACATTTTGTGATTGTGCAACTGATTTCAACTGTTAGGTAACACAAAGTCATGGTTTTAAGCAACAACAAATGAATCTGTCAGGCTGATAAGAATGCTACATTTTGACTAGCCAACTGGAAAGCTATATTGCATAATATTAGTAAGTCAGATTGCCTACTTCAATCAGGGGGTAATAATTCAGGTTGATAGAATCACATGCTTACAAAAGGTGCAGACTGTAAAATAATGTCTGAATCTCATTTCACAAGCACAATCTTTGACCCTTTTTGATCTCCTACATTTCTTTTGTTTATCCATCCACTGCTAGCTTCATAAACATTTTTACACTGTGTAATTTCTATTGATAATGATCTAAATCAACCCATGATCTGTAGTATCCCCAGACACCCACAACCTTTTCAATATGTGAAAACATCAGTTTGTCTCAATTTGTTCCAATCGAAGAAAAGTCAACTGAAGACCACGTCTGAACTGACTGTAGCTAATTTAATAACTAAACTTTTACTTGCCCTTAATAACATGGCTGCTTCAGAAACAAGCCCAGTGGGTCTGACAGGATGCCAGTCAGCAAGGAAGCTGTCAGCAAGATGCATGTACACGTGTTAACCTGCCCGCCCTCCTCCTCCCACCTCCATCACAAAGCATCATCACGCCCAAGCAATGACCCGAGCTGCCCACACACATTTTCCATGCTGTTTAAGTAGCAGCAAACTGGCACCTTTACATGCTTCCCATCAGCTCGACTTTCTCATCGACATGTCTCTCTTTGTCTCTTCTCAGCTCTCTCTCTCTCTCTCTCTCTCTCTCTCTCTCTCTCTCTCTCTCTCTCTCTCTCTCTCTCTCTCTCTCTCTCTCTCTCTCTCTCTCTCTCTCTCTCTCTCTCTCTCTCTCTCTCTCTCTCTCTCTCTCTCTCTCTCTCTCCCACTCTATCCACCGCTAAACCCTTTTCATAAACCACCCCGAGCTTCTTTGCAACTCCACTTCTTTTCCACCACCATCTCCTTCCTCTATGATTCATCCTGCAACTCCTCCCCTCTGGGATATTTTAGACCAGGCAGCTTGAAACATATCGCCCTCCCTCCTCCCCAACCTCCCATCTTCCTTATCGTCGAGTGAAAAACACAACATGTTTCTGAAGCGGGTGGCCCCCGCTGAGGAAACAGGTGAGTAATGAGTACAGGTCCCTCTAATTAACAAGCAACCCTTTCTCGACCATGCATGATTAGTCGCACATGATCCGAGCGTAAATGTTTACAGTGGCTGAAGGTTCGAAAAGTAGCAGACTCGAAGAGACATCTCATTATAGGAAAACATCTCAGTGTGCCATATGTGACCATTGTGAGTAATTATGTGGAATGTCTCTCTTTTTCAATGTGCAAGCATACACTAGAGAGTGAAGTCACTTCAGCTATTCCCCAATACCTGCAGTTATATGATTTATGTGATTTCCCCTGAATGTATTGTCCCATCCTGTGAGCCCTCTCGTATTCAATTGTTTTGATGGATCTTCTAAAACAACACCTTTTTCAATAAGGAAATATACCCTTATTATGTTCTGTTCCTGCAGGGTTTCTATATTGGTATTTTTCAACAAGTATCCTCAGAGAGTGCAGTGTCATTTCTTTAGGGTTCTTCTTTTTTCTTTTTTTTTCGGTGTTTTCAAAGATCACCATTTCAGCTCGGGGAGCCTCCCAGAGCATCTAGCTCATTTTTAACAAGCAGCATCCTCTTTCAGAATAAAGATTTATCTTTTGCACCTCAAAAATATCCATCACAAGTGACTGCAACACAGAAAGCACACAGAGGTTCAGTCACGTTTCGACTTTGCAGAATTAGAAAGAAATTTGATTTGTTATTTGCTATGACTTTTGTTACCAGACATGGTGGCAAAGCAGCCGCTCTCACTGAATAGAAGTTGTTAGCAGCAACTCTATAAATGAAATCAATGTGTGAGGTCAGAGGCGCCCAGAACAACTGTGGAATGCAGGACGTATAATCAGAATCAAAACAAATAGAAACAGCATCACATCAAATAGAAATCAAACAGAAATATATGGTACATTGATGGGAGGCTCCATGGAAGCATGTATCCTTGTTTACAGGCTCGTAGCGGGATTGTAATGGTGTTGAGAGACTTTTCCAGGAGACGTATTAGGCCTCTCAAAGTCAACATGAGCATTATTTGAAAGCCACAGCTTACCCATAATGTTGCTGACCGTGTTTGTGGCCACAGTAAATTGATACTTGCAGCAGTATAACCGGCCATGTCACAAAAGCACTCATCATCTCAGGATGGGTCCAGGAACATGACAGTGGATTCAATTTACTCCAATAACCCAGCGTCGTCTACACATCTAAAGCCAACAAAGCATTCTGGAAGGAGCGGGCGCGGTAGGTTTAAGGGTGAGGCAGAATGGCAGGTAACATGCAACAAATCCGGCAACGTTTTGTTCCAGAGCGTTTTGCGAAACAGTTCTACAAGTCCGGTCCATGTCAGCGAGGTTTGGCCATTACACACTTCCCATCCACAGCTTGTTCCCCCACTTTTCACTGGCTACTTTAATTATTTGCAATCTCATAAAATATTTAAATGTTATACAGTTGCTAATGAACAACAGAGGAGGCTTCAGGAAGAGAATTGTCTGTCTTAATACAACCCATCCGTGCCTTATTTAAAGAGGCACTTTTGCTTTTCACAGGCAGTTTTTTTAAATTGTCGCACCTGTCTACAAGTCTGGTGTGCAACAACTCTGTTACAAGCAAGTCATTACTGAGATTACTCTACTAAATATATGTATCTTTTAACAAGACAGTGATGACCAAATGTGGTAAACAAGCAGACAGTATCTCTGTCTGGAGTTGCATGATTAGAAATTCATTCAGTCAAGTGTAGCCTAAAAACTGAAGGTTAATACGGCTAGTGAGTGACTGTTATCCCACTTGCACTGCTCCTATTACAATGTAGGGGAAATTATATTCTCAAAAGCAACCCTAGATGATGGAGCCTCTCAAGAAATCCAAATTAGAGTCCCTAATAAGGCTTTCATAATTGCCTGTTTTTCTCTTACAGTGGTTAAGTCCAATGTACTTCATCAGAGACACCATCAGACACTGCAGTCATCTAGACTGCTCCATTTCACCCGCTGCCCTTAGGCAGATGTTGCAGCCGCAAGGTCCCCTCACTAAAATAACAGTTAGTTTGCCACAACTATAAAATGTAACTCCTACAAACTGCCATCATAGGCAACAGCAGCATCATTGTTCTCACGAACACAGAACTACTCTGTATAACCGACTTGTCTGCACATTATATGCAGTCATTACAGTCCACGATATCTGTTTGCTGGAGGAGATTTGTACCATTTGTGTTTTGTGGTAATGAAAGCACGTTTTCCTTCAGCTGAGGTCACATTAAGAATTTACAATGGCATTTTTCCAGTCTATTGACCCGTTTATTTAGCCATGAAAAAGAGAAGTGCACAATAAAACCCTGAAAGCGCTTGATGGCAGCCTCTCAAAAATACAATATACTTCCAAAAACAGTTCAGTAAATACAAAATGTAGTAATCTGCTGTAAGTATGAGTATTTAATTCTAGCGTTTTAATTTGTATTTCCCTTGTTTTCACAGTTATGTTAAAGTGCATGCGAGTATCAAGACCAGATATTATTTTCCAGCAGAAACTACACTTGACAAAGTAACTGGGTGACTTCGGTTTGCTGGTTATTTGCAATCGTGGTCCATTTATCCCTTGTGCCCTGAGGAGGCCGATTATTTTTCAAAAACTTTAACAGTCCCTGACAGCTGCTGACAAATTTCGTCTCCTTCCCAGTGCTGAGGAGGTCCCTTCGGCTTCAGTCCAGTTTGAAGATATTCCGGCCAACTTATCCAACACATTATAAAGTCCTCGAGCCCTGCTTTGTCTTTCAGATCCACTTTTAATGACATATCTGAGAATGTAATTTTATCAGCATCTCCCAGTTTTAAATGTTCGACACACATTTCTGCTGAATTGTCCCTTGCAATGCCTGCAATCCCTTCATCTTTTCGGTACTAGACAATAGATACAAGAACTGCAATTGACATTTTCAAGGATTTATCACACTGCTGGAGTGCCATCATTTCAAGTTTGCAGTTGTTTTATGTCACAAATTGGTGTATGCTTTTTGAAAATCACCCCTCACATTCATATTCAAATCCCAGCGCGCCATGGGTAGAATTTTCTTTTCCAAAGGTTAAACTATTTATTTCTGCTCTCACAAAATAACACTGTTTATTTTGTGCAGATCATTATGCTTATCATTAACTTTTCATAACCAATTTCTCATTTCTCACGTCACTATATTATTGGAAATGCTAAATCGCTATAATGTTTTCTATGCATGTGCTATATTAGCATTTTATCAGTCTGTCATCTTTTCAAGCAGCTGATTGTGATTGACAGTTAAAAAAGAAAGTCTTCAGGCAGATTAAACACATCAGTCCAATTTTCATTATAGATCTGAAGAAAGAATATCTTAATTTGTTACTTGCAAGATGGGAAGACAAAAAAAAAAAATCTTTGAATGTGTATCACTAACAAGGTCTGACTCTCAAGTCGCTCTAAAACTGCTTTCATTTATTTTCTCCTGTGGAACTCACACTGCATCTTTCTTTTAACGATCTCACGCTTACAAATACACACACACACACACACACACACAGACACACACACACTACTCCTCTTAATCTATGTCTGCTGAAGTGGTCTTTAATGAGGTGTGAACAGAGGACCACAACCCTCCCCTCCTTTTTCATCTTTCCTTCTGTCTCACCCCTGAGAGCGAGAGAAACAGACAGACGGAGTGACAAAGACACACAGCGAGCGACAGACAGATGGGGGCAGAAGGAGAGAAGGCGATGGTAGAGTTAATGGGAGAGAACGAGCTCTTTTTTTTCTCTCTCTATTTCATTACTCCATCCCCCCATCTATCATCATGTGATCACAGGGAGAGCAGATCACAGGGCCTGTGAGGGACACTTTAAAGATTTTCTCCCCCAGCTGATACCGACGTCAAGCTTTCCAGTGTTTACGCGTGCAGGGATGTGCGTGCGTACATGTGTGTAATGTGCTTATATTGGATGTGTGTTTGTGTGTTGGGAAGCAGGTCAGGCTGGATGTGTTTCGAGCCCCTCAGCAAAAAGCCTGCCCACTCCCACTCATAATAACCACCACAAAATGATGGTTTTGTAGTTGAAGACCAGCCAGCTTCACTAATGCATCTCAAATTTGTGTGTCTGTGTGGGAATGAGTGTGTTTACATGGCTTCCAGCATGGTAGGATCCCACTGACGGTACAGCATATCAGCAGCGTGCCCTTGATTTGGATGAGGGCAGTATTTCTACTAGAGTTAAACAGCCTTCTTCTACTTTGTCACCTTTAGCTTTAAAATGGCGCTGCACTTGCCAAAAACCAAGCTTGTCTTCTCTGAGCTTATTAAAACATACGTCAGAACTTTGATTACCTTCCAGGTTTGGGATTTCACCTTCAACAGACTCGCCGCAACCCCGCAAATCAAAACGAGAATTCACATTTGAATGAGCGAGAGCCTCTATATTCTCAATACCTCTCCAGGCATGACTTTTTTTGAAATTGAAAAACATCCATCTTCTCAGTTTAAATTACAAAATGGGGTTATAACAGAGAAGAGCATGTCGTGTCCCTTTAATTGAGAGTCATTAGATATGTCCGGTCTGCTCCAATGAATTTCTGGAGTTGGAAATAGTCACAGGCAAAGGACTAAGACCTCAAGTTTCAAGGTGGCTGTGTTGTGAATATTTTGCCTGGAGAGCCTCTAAATGGAACATGTTACTTTATGACCATTAGATAACAGAGAAGGATGGCATTACTGACTTTAGAAATGACTTAAACTAATGTAAAGTTAAGCCACAAAACCCTACCAGATATGCTCTGTAGTCTATAAAGGAGGATTTTAAAGGGCACTAAATGGTCAACATACCAGTTTACTACTCTAATAATACAGTACCCACGGCCTTCTACCTTAAATATAGCCCATATATGTACTTTAACTTGAGGCTGAATTGAACTCGTGATCCAGACTTATTTTACATTTTAGTACTTACTGATGTCATTTCCCGCCAGTATGATATTGTGCTTTGCTCATTTCCTGCTGCTTTCATAAACCTAAATATGAATGCTGGAACTATTATTATCTCTCTTTAAGACAGACTTTTTTTCATTTGCTTACATATCAGAGTCCAGTTGGTTTGGTACAGTATGGGAGCTGTGTTGTATTAAAGTCACATGACATAATTATTGGGTATTTCTGCATTACAGGTGCCAGTTTGAAACATTTCAGGTTATTTTCAACCTGTGCCATTTTTCCATTTTCCTATTTTAACATCCTGATAATTGATTTCAATCACTATCCAACTTTAATATATCCAGGTGCTCCCGGGGGCCGTTGCTAGGAGTGCTTCTTTATAATACATAACACTTGGCCAATCAAATCTTCAACCTTTGAAAAGACGAAGAGATTAAAATGGCCATTTAATATGAAAACAGTTTTACAGTACTGCAGATGCACATATCTGTGTGCTTGACTGGATCTTAGTTGGATTTGGATAATTATTGCAAATATTCTGTTTTATATAGTTCAGTATCAAAAGGCTTAAATGCATCTGTGTTCTTCATGCAGTATCATTAATTTAAATATATAATTAATATGTTTGAAACTTACTTTAACAACATAAGCAACGAGCCGTGGCTCAATGTTTGATGTTTGTATCCCCAGCTGAGTTCTCTTTTCATGTTACTATAAATACATGCAGCCACATCCCTGCCCGTGCACCATTTTCTCCCCTCAAAAATCCAGCATTGTCTTGTGTAAGACAAATCATCAGAGTTTTTTTCTTTTCATGTCATAATGAAACAAAATAATCTCAGCATATTTCATCAAGAAAAAGGTAATTAAGGTAATGAGATTTCTTTACACAGCATTGAAACACGCCAAGCACAGGGAAAGGCATAATTCGCTGTGGTTCTTTTGTGAATTTGTAATTAATGAGCTTGCATAAGCATTTTTTTTCCCTCCCTGCTTTCAGCCCACTTGTCTCAACAAATTGCATGATATTATATTTAAGGCCAGGTTATGGTCTTGTCTGTCAGTTGATTGGACATCAGAATGATAGAACGGTTCTTTCAGTGGTGAGTTGACACCAATGAAATAACAAGTACATACAAACAAAATCAATTTCAAAATCTCCCCAATAGTGTTTGACATTTTGAGCTGATTTGCTAATCAGACATGTCTGCTGGAAACGTATTCGAACATTTATTGCGGTGTTTCTCTGAGATGATGTTTGTGTGTTTATTTTTTTTTATTTTTTTGCAAAGCTGCAAGTCTGGCTGTCTCCAACTGATTACATAAAGTGTCTAAAAAATAAATCAAACCAATCAAGCAGATGTTTGCCACTTCATTGCAAGTAGATACTCATAAGATGTTGTTTAAATAACTAAAATGACCTGCTGTACATGTGTATTTACCTGACAAGGACTTCTAGCAGCCGTGCAAATTATACCTCTCAGGGAGAAGGTGTTGGCAGTAGAGATGCAGGGAAAGTTCTTTTAACCGTGAGTGTGATATTTCCCTTAAGCAGCCTGAACTGAGCCAAACCTTAACCATAGTGTGACAGTTGTTGTGGAAGGCAAGTACACTCAACTTTGTCATGTAATTTGGAGGATCAAATGCAACTCTACTTGTATTCCTCACAAAGATTCATTAATAAATTAACCAATCTTAAATAGTGGTTATGATGATTATTATTATTATTTTTTTTTTTCTGTCCTGGGAAAAAAAGCAATTAAGGGCAAAATACTAAATTGGTCTGAATCAAAGTCAGCTGTCAAAAGGTGAATTTAAAGGGTTAGTTGCGTCATAAATCTATGTGCACGTTACACCATCGTGGAGGACAAATGAGATTTCAGTGCAACTGCAGCAAACACTCTACACTGTGGTGAGTTACATCACCAGAGAACTGAAGTCTGGGTACTGTTAGTTCAGTGTGAACCTGGAAGACTTCCCTACTTACCCCGGCTCATTTCCATAGGTTGAGCTCAGCGATCAACACTCCAGTCAAACCACAAGTCATTTGTACTGAAACCAGTCTCGTCCCTCCGAGTATTTTCCATGTGCGCAGAGAGAGAAAACCTCTCTGATGCCACTTTGAAGACTAGAACCAATTAGGGACTCATTATAATGAGGAGCCTCTAAGTGCACATCTTTTGTTACTCAGCAGCTGTCTAATTGCAGTTGGTGTATTTCGGAGGGAGTTGGGATGAAGGCTGTTCTACTGTAAACGTGTTACATTTTTAAACTAGTAATTCATTCATAGATAAGATATTGGCAATTTATCTCACATTGTTTGAAGAAGTTTGTTTTTATTTAATTTAAAGTGTATTATTGTTATTATTATGCTAATATACTGGATACTCATATTTAAAGGATATCACTTTTTGTCGCTGTAAATGATGAAGCTTAAACATCTCCTGCAACAGCTTGTAACCTTTAGCTTTACCTCAGGGTGTAATGTAGACTTAGAAATGGTTAACCAGCTACATAGCCACTGTATATACTGTGCAGTTTGTATTGCAGTCAGTGTCAAAGCCGTATCATCACTTACACACTCATTTTTAAAAGGAACAAATAGCATTATTATTGAAGCAGCTGCTGCTTTGAAAGTATGTGCATTGATGTTTAAAGCTTTGAATGGGTAATTTTGAGTCATAGTAATTCATCCCTTTTTTTCTATGTCCACTCTTTAAATATTATATTTCCATGTATTTGTTCCCGTTTGAATGCAGCCTTTATTGTGCTATTTAATGAATAAATCATACTCCCACTGTCCATGGGGGGAGAAAGATGTAGAATTTAATGTGCTCTTTCAATTCTCTCTGTTTGTCTCTTCACAGCTCCCCTGACAGACAAGCCGCCAAAAATCCTTTTCCCTTCAGAGAGCCAAATGAGCATCATGGAGATGGCAATAGGTAAGGAAACGTGTTTCATTCTCTCATTGATGGCTTATTTTCTCTCTGTCGATGGCACATGTGGTGTCATACTTGTGGCATATGCCTGCTCGTCACAATGGCATTGTTTCAGAATTTTAGATTAGTCCATCAAAGCCAATTCCCAAAAAGTAGGTCCCGTTCTACTTTACTGTGGTTTTTGTTTTAGATTTGAAATGGAAACTCCTATCTTGCTGTGCATATACAGTATGGTGGAACTATTGGGGTTAAATGGCATCAGCAAATAATAGTAATGGGTTTTTGTTACCTACCATAAATCCTTAATTTACCACAACTAAAGAGTGAAACAGGCCTTTATCTGACACAGGTTCATATTAGAGAAAGGGCTCTAGTCCTAATTTTCCTAGTTGTTATAGGTCGACAGTACTTTATATCATATTTTTTTTATTTCAGTCATGCCATACTCGCCATGCTGCTGCTCTCTTTATAAAATAAATACTGTTTTCATGCACTAAGAGGTTCCAATCTATTCTACTTTGCTGTTTGTTCTTTTTTTTCTCCTCCATTGTTGTACGAGCAACTGAAGCTCACACTTTCTGCACAAAATATTTTACATAAAAGGCTTCAAGCTGCTCAAATTACACAGTCTGACCTTTTCCTGTCAGGCATTTAACATGAAACATTTGAGTGTTGAAAGTGTTGAGTTTAAATGACAGTAGAACAAACGAACAGCAAAGAAAGAAAGAAAGAATAAGATAAAATAAACAGTATTTGCGATAAATTGAGACTCAAAGCAGAGGTGATTATGACATGACTTTGTTGTATGAATGGAATTATTTTTCTGGACATGTTGCTCAGTTTACAGTTTGTGTTGTAAATGTTTATCGGGGATCAGTCTTATATTCAATTTTTTGAATACTAGCTTTTACTTGAAAATTTGAAGTATTGCATTTTAATATGTAACATGCCAAATATTTGACACCTAAGCAGCTTTTAAAGGTCACAGAAAATGTTTGCAAATGTTCTTTGACAAAACTGTTGATTACCTTAGTCTGACTCTAAAAAATATAACCCAAAGTTGTGTCCAGCCATGCAGACAATTTGTGTTTCATGTGCCCAGGTTTCAATATAGATGGATGGAAGTTTGTTTGTGGTGCTAAAAAATATAATGTTCTAACTAATATTATGTCTGTGAATTATTCAGACTAATCTGTAAAAAGTTTCTGCAAAGACATCCTGCTGTAGAATTTTACATAGCTGTGAGCAGTATTTGGGGTGGAGGCAGGAATCTTAGAAACAACATCGGCAATAAAACCAAATGTAGCCTGCATGGCTAGATACAACTAGATACCATACAATACACGATACCTGTTCACATATTTACTTTATTGGAAAAAAAAATCGTATTTTGGATGATCAAAATCCACAAAACAGTAAGTCTCATTTAACAGTAGTAAAACATGAATAAAGTGCACTGAGTCCAGTATAAAGCAGTCAGATCACAAGTCCAGCATGCACATATTAACCACACCTTGTAATGCATTGCAGGGTTTCAAACAGTTTAGCTGTATTCATCCACAGTACTTTTCTAAGAGTTCGTCCGAGATTTTCAATTATGTCTCTTGCTTTGTGTGTCCTTTTGTGAATGGACCTTGAATTTTCATCATGAAAGCCGAAAAACAGGATGAGTCATATGTGTATGAAAAAGAAAGTGATTCAGCGGGTATGAAAGCTGTGTCCACTGCTTTTTCTCCTCTTATCCTTGGGAATGCCTCTCAGAGTCCCACTGTATTTACACTCATCACATATATCTTGGTTATCTTGTGCAACATGGATGCAGCTTGTGTTTGTTCAGCTGTAATGAGTCAGTAATGAATCGAAGTGGTACTTCGGAGAAACCATACATAATCTCCCGTCACACATTATCTTCAAATGTATAATGTTAGCATTACTTCAAATGATTGCCTCCAATTCAGCCTCATGCGGCTGCCTCTGAACGGTAGTCTTTCGTTTGCCTTACCGGCTTTTGATGCACAGGGGGCTCATGGGAAAATTCCCGCTTTGCGCCTTATTGGGCAAAAGCTCAGCTGTTGGTGGAAGGGAAAATGGGTCATGATGGAGGCTTCCTTTGAAGTAAATTTGTCATGGGCGATGAACACAACTGGCTTGCAGAGGTAAAAGGTGGCAATCAGAAAATAGGCGCAAATCATTGTAGCTCCAAATTGATGATGGATAAAAGCCTCTCTAGCTTTTTTCATCTGATTAAGTGTTTCATAGTGGATGATGGTGATTTTTATAATCCATTACCTGATAGCTGTGAGAACAGGCAATAATGGCCCAATGAAGAGATAAAGGATGTGCTGGTTTTCTTGTTGATTATGTTTTATTGCACTTTTTAATGATTGTTTTTTTTTTTTTTTTAATCTTAGAATTAGTTTGCTGTATCAGATTGGATTTTCAACCTTGATTTTGATTGTCAGCGGATGAGGATTAGTAGGAACCCTGTGTTTTCTGATGCTCCTCCATCCACCTCTGCCCCTATTGATATTCCGCACAGACTCAGCACCTATTTGACTCCCTGCTTCTACAAGCCCCTATCACTTCCTCTCAGTGTTGGGCTAGCATACTCTTGTCATCCATAGAGAGCCAAGTCAAACCTTACATATCTTTTCAGGGTTGTGGCAGTTTCTGGCGGAATTGTAATATTAATTTCCCTGTGAAATATAGTAGCATACATGGCTTCGGCTGACAGTTAATTATCCAGGTGAGAGGGAGAAAGCGAGCGGAGTGGGAAAGGCAAACGTTGAGAGACACTTTCCAAGCTCTTGTTGTGGAACTCAAGGGATGAATGGAGTGAACAGCAGTATCTGTAAATGGGGGGGCCCAATTAATCAGTGCGCATTTTTCATCTGTGGCCCGCTGCCTCTTTTTTTGTCTCCTAATGGATGTGGTTCCTCAGTTATAATTGATTAAATTGAAAATGCTTGATTAAAACATGTTGTGTAAATGCTCTTCTCGGGGCCCTGGTGGGCATGTCTTTCCACCACTTTCTCTGTGGGGCAGATCGGATACAGTTTTGGGTCTGTAATTCAGTCTGACAGTTCAATGCACACTGTTTTCACTCTGTCTTGTGTAGATGTAGAATAACTGACTACAGTCTAGCCAAGCAGACTAACTGCAGAGCAAGTTTCAAGTAGACGGCTAATGCTTACGATTTGTAAACACTAAACGCTTTGACAATGGGGTGATTAATTCCCATAATGCGTGAACATGTTTGACTTTTGCCTGTTGAATGAATATACAATGAATTACTTTGGCATTTCTGTGTTCTCAAGCACAATCCAACTAGGAATTCAAACTTCCAGACACAAACCTTCAACCTTCATTCTGCTGCTGCCAGGTTTGATTTAATCCAATGCTGTTTTCGATGCAAAGCTGACGTTTCACTCGTGGCCTTGCTTGCCTACCTATCTTGACATTTGATTTCAGGTTAGATTGAATTTACGACCACTGTGGCACTCGGTCTGTGATGTTCATTCTGGAAATAGAGAGTTTTCCCTGTGATCTTGATTGGCTGTTAAAACTTCAAGCCTTTTCAACTCCATCGTTCCTCGGGATATCACACTTCATCCCCTGACACTTGACATTAGGACACTGCAGCGAATTTTCAGAAATTGCATTGGAGGGAAAACAAGGTAGTGGTGTCTGAGCCTCCTTGCTAAATTTCTCCGAAATTCACTTGAATGCTTTACTTGAGGAAGCTGTCCACCTTTAAACACTGTTATGTATCATCAATCTGTGGTATTCAGTGAATCCCAAAAGTTGTTTGTGTCAAAATAATTCAATTTTTTTCATACAGTGCCTTTTGGGAGCATTTAAGATGAATTTGTTGCTTTCTTTCAAATATTGGCAGTAGCTCAACAACACATTTTGAACACAGGAAAGGGTCAAAGATCACAAATACACCTTTACAGTACCTCAAAACACATCCTTTTACTCCATCTATGCTGCTGCTTATACCTTAAATATCTATTTCTGCAGCTCTTACAATAGATTTCTCGCTATGTGAATTTGATTGACACAAAATGTGATGTATAGCATTGGTGTATACGGTGGGTTATCTAATAACTTATGCTTTTTAGAAATATAAAATATCAGCCCATTGTTGACAGTTATTTATGTGAGTGTAATAAACATACCAAATATGCCAGACATTAGAGGCTAAAGGTAGTGTCCTTTAATTCAGTGCTCTCCATTGACTTTGTATAGAGTGATGGTGATTTATTGTCTCTTTTGTCTGCTTTTAAACAATAGAATAATGCCTAAAAGCTGCTGTGTAGCTGCTGTAGCAGCAGGTTAAAGAACCCTTAACTAAGTTTTCATAAGCTGCTGAACTGAATAACTGAGCCTTTAAAAAGAAAAAGGACACAGTTAAGAGGCTGTGTACTGTTGGCAAACATTACACAGACTCGACCTGACTCAACAGACTCGACCTGAGCTGTACGGACAACCTGCAGCTCAAAAACCTCCATAAAAATGACACATGTATCTGGACACACTGATAGTCATAGCGAACACACGTGAAAGTAAAAACAGAATAGCTGTTTAATTGAAAGGTAAACAGTATTTTTAATAGATATTTAAATCACACAATAGCTAACCTACATTCAGCTGAACTGATAACCATGAAAAGAACCTGAATGAGAAATTATTGCATGTCTGTGAGTGTAATTTCCCCGCCTGTGTTTACAACCTGTACTGGCTATATCAGCTGTGAAAAGTGTCATGGCAGCCTGTTAGGTAGTGGAGTGGAGTCTGCTATACAGTTGTGTTATCTTTACTGCAGATATGATGTCAGTAGCACATAGCATATACAAAGTAAAGGTTCTCAGCATATGCTATAAACTACCTTTTCTTCTCTGGTAGACATATGGGGCTTAAATATAAAGAAATTGAAATCTAATGTTTTTAGCCAGCTACAGGCTGGCAGGTTGTTGTTGCGTATTATGGCACCAATTGTGTTACCCTTTGGTGGGTGTTGTGTTCAGTGTATGACACATTGTGCTCTTTCTCTACATGGAAACACATGTCCACATGCATTTGTGTACTTTAAGTCTGAGGCTGTTTTTCGTGTAGTAGTTCCACCTCTTGATGTACATTCTTAAATCAAGGAACAGCAAAATGGATCTCATAGGGTGATTTGGGTCTGCTCAAACTCATCTTATAATCTCTCCATTTATGTTATTTGTGGTTAAGCTGCATCCAAAATTCAAATTGCATTCTGTTTAAACCTATAGTAGTGTAGTCAGTATTTCCATCTTTGTGGCATTGCTTCTGTTTCAACATGACAATGCCCTCATGCATAAAGCCAAGTTCACAAAGAAATGAATTCTCTGGTTTGGTGTGGAAGAACTTGACTGGCATGCAAAGAGCATTGACCTCTACCATCATTCTCCTTTGTACAGATGATGCATAGCATTACAATAAAACTTGCAATTACGTGATTTTTATATTATGTTTGCAGCTATGAGGATTCAATATATACATTTTTAACCACAACTGAGTCTACAAAAGGCAGTCTTCTCATTACACTGAAAATCAGTATCACTTCCTCTTAGAAAGGCTCATTGTGAAACATTCCTTTATTCTACTCAGCTTCACCATAACAATCTGACAATATGCACTCCTCTCAGAGGTTGAGCTTCCTCATTTATTGGTTGGTGAATAATAACAATGTAAACTGGAAATTGGTCTTCAGTCACTCATCAGAAAGAGTTGCATTGTCTAATGATATGAACAGACGGTACCTTAGTCGGAACAAAACCATTATTATCCTGAATTGACTTGACTTGGAGTCAGCAACCACATCAAATGCATTCCTCTGGTAATGATGAGATTAGCCAAATCAATTTACTGTTATTCTAGTGCAATTTAGGTTGTTTTTAAGACTCCAATTTCATTTAAGCTGCCAGTTAAACCCTTCAAATCAAAACTCAGAAACTGAACAAATTCATATCGTTCTATAAGTTTCTGCTTCAGTATTTTTACATCTTCTGTGGAAACAGTATTAGAAAGTAATGATGAATTGCACTTGGACAGCAAACAAATGTCAACTTTCGCCACGCTGAGAGAATGTGGTTGAAACTCAGTCCAACAGCTGGTTTTGAAATGTATAACCTTTACTTGACTTTATCAATCCATGAATGTTTATTATGCCATTATCTTGGAACAGATTTCTTCCTGCGGCTGTATTGATTTGATCCTCCGATGGTGTGCTGTTAGGGATCTTCTCGCATTGATTCAAGCACCATTTTCAATATATAACGATTAACATTGATGTGTTGGATGTCTTGCTGACAATCTGCTGTGAGATGAAGGCACACAATTCTACAGACGGGCAGACGTGTGATAGATCATGGTCATGGTGAATACCAAGGATGTAAACAGTCAGCCAGTCATAATGATCGAATGAAGGTTTATTGATCTCACTTGTTGTAACATATTGCCCTCAGATGATACTTAACAACTCTGACTTTTTTCTTCTTCTTTTCATTTAGGTGAGTTTATTTACAGATCACATTTTAAACATAGACAAGTCATTTACATAATGAATGAAAAACACAAAAGAGGAAATGCAGCATAAAACATTAAAATTACAAATTGAAAGGATTGACCTCATTTTAAAGAAGCAATTCACGGCTGTGAATATGATGATTTCTTAAAACTAGGTCACCTATGTTGTAGAAATGTGCAATTAATATTGAAACTGGTGCCTTATGACTTAAGCCCACTGAGAAAAGGGACTGAGAGGAGGAATCCTACCACAACCAGAATGCACTAAGCGTATCTCATCCAATGAGCTACCAGTGAATTCCTCATGGTGTGTTAATGAATGAGGAGTATTATACTATTTACTGAGGATTATTCTTATTTACAAGATGCATTTTGTGTCACCTGGCGAACTTTAGGGGAGCTCTGGTTGTGGGCAACATGGAGGGAAGTTCAACATTGTTAATGTGCATATATTACTCACATTTTAATTATAACATGTGTGTTGAAAATGTAGTAAAGCTTCCCTGTGAAAGAAATAAAGACACAACAACAAACAATCAATTGAATTCACATCCTGTATGATTAAATGTACATCATATGCACCCTTGTGGTTATGCAGAGTATAATTAAGGCTTAAGTAAATGGTGGAAACTGGTGAGTGCTATTGGGTGCTTTCACACATCTAGTTCGGTTCACTTCCCTTTTCACAAATTCCCTGTACTCATGTACTGATGGATGTACGTGTTACTATGGTAACCAAATAACCTTGCATAAATATGTGCATTGCTTACAGTCCTGGGAGTCATTTTATGGTTCACAGATCATCAGATGGATTCAATTTAGTTTTTTTGAAATTATGCTTAAATCTACTATTTACAATCATGAATCCCAGTAAATAATGCTGTTGATCTGCTTTGCTTTCACACCACAGATAAAACATCAGAGTTTGATTGACAGCTTCCCATCAGTCTAAACAAACCAAATCAGCACACACACACCAGAGTTTGTTTAAACTATGAAAGGTTCAGTCATTTTAAGGTCTGTATCTGAGGACTAAGATTTACATAATGATCAAATAGAAATAACTTGAAAATGAAAAGACAAAATATTTGAACAAAAAATGTACACTTGTGGTTGTTTTGACTTTTACCTTAAAGGCAGCCTGGAATTAGACTTGAGGTAAAGCCACTGAAGTAAGAGGTTCTTCTCACCACCCTTTATGGCACAGGTACAGGCGGTACATGCTGATATTTTCCCACTCAATTAAATGAATCTTCAAAGCATCACTCAATACAATGCAGCAGCTTGGTGTTATATTTGGTACATTCTGCAAGCAAAGAAACATCATTTTCTAGCTTGCACTTAGGTAGTCTCATGCTTTTAAGTTCTCATTAAACCGTGAGACACATTTTAGTTTCACAAAGAGAGAGAAAGTCTCACACAGCCTCAGCAACACCTATCCCCAACATCACACACACTCACTCTCACATACGCACCAGCCATCCCTCTAAATGTCACAGGCTCGGCAGAGCGCTCCATCGATGCCAAAGGTTCAGAGGCCCCGGGATCAATATTACATCATTTCTCTCAATTAGGGCATATTTATTCCCCTCAAGTTATTGTATATCTGCGAGTGATCCTATCTGCATTCCTGGCAAATCTCCAGATGAGTCAAGGCCCTGGAGGGAGGGGAAGACAGAGTGAGATAAAGATGAAAAGAGAGGAGGAAAGAGAATGAGAGAGAAATGAAGGTAGGGGGAGTTTGGGCGAAGAGTCGGAGCAAGGGAAAAATAGTGAGCGAGATCATTTAAGATTCACAGAGTGGATGAAATATGATGGTGTCTTACCTTGGGTTATTACAGATGAAAGTGGATACAAGCAGGCACACTGTCCCAAATGGTTAATATGCCCTGCAGCGTGGAGGCATAAATCGTGACTGTCATATTAGAGGGGTGGGGGTTTGCTGGTGGTGATTGGAAGGGATTCTTGGCGAAGGGATGCTCCCATTAGTGTTTTACAGTATATATGTGTGGTAATGAGAGGGATGGTCTGTGCAAGACATGATCAGTCCAATTTACCAAAGGAGGCTAATTTTACTCAATAGTTGAAAAAATTCACCAGACTGGACCATAGGGCTGATACCATGTTCACATTTCAGATCATGCCTGACCTCAAAAGTCAAGCTTTCGTCCCACATTGACCATTCCCTACTCTGCTTCCTGTCAGTGAATCCCAGCCTTGTACCTGTCTCGGCAAGCTAAGAGAAAAAATGGCTGAAGGCATTTGCTCCCCTCAGCAGAAAATAGCAGAGGCACTTGAATATTAAGATACACTGCCTATTGTCTATGCCAGTAATGCTTCCCGTCTCTAGGTAGAACTCTTAATCATAAATTTGGGTTTGGCATGTAGTTTAGACAATCTGGTTTGTTGTTGCTTTCCATGTGTATGTTTAATGGCTAGAAATATCCCTGCAATGCACCCTCATGCAGGTACTCAGGAGGGTCAAAAGACTGCTTCAGCCCCATGTCAGATTTGTATTCTTTAGCAGATCAATAGATTATGAAGCTGTTTGAAGGGAGCTACCAACCCACTGACAACAGGACATGCTGCTCATGAAACAACTAAAGTACAACTCAAGTAATGGAGATAACTGAGGAAGAAACTTGATGAACACTAGTTAGTGATTTAGCTTGTTTTCACCATATGATTCATGCTGCACTGTCTAGCACCAATATCACAGTAGTATAGCCAAACTGAATGCAGTTTTGTTCTTCATTTGTTCCCTTTACCTATACGTAGTATCTGACTTCAGATAGAGAATTTAGCTGGGATGAGTTGTTTTCATGGTTTTGTTGCTACGAAATTACAGTAACAACATCATCTTATAGAATTTAGTGGCAAAGGCTGCAAGAAAAAATGCATTACAGCACAGGTTTTTGTAGTCGAGGTAGTCTTAACAGTAAGTTACAGTTTAAGATTTAACAGCTGTGGACACGCTACACACTGTCAAAGCTGCAGCAGTGGTGTGTAGAATCCTACATTTCAGTGCAACAATCCCTGCAGGCGCATCCTCTGTGATTGTTACTCTTGGGTTTGTTTCAGCGCAGTGTAACATTAAAGCCACGAGATTTGGGGTTATCATTAGATTTTGCCTTATTTAGCCTTTCTCTGAGTCATGTCTCCAGTGCTTCCTCAGCACGTGTACTAATGGAGTGCAGTCTGTGCAGTTCCTATCCAGCTTTTGCTCAATCATCAGCTTGAATTTTAAATTGAAACCCCCCCCCCCTCCTCCTCCTCCTCCACACACATACTGCTTTGTCTCTATTTTCTTCATGCTCCTTCCAGTATTATGTATCAGTAGCTTCTGTGCTGTATCAGTGATACACCCCGTCTGTTAGACAACCTCATTCAGACACCAGCATATGGATTACCAACAGCAGGAGGACTCATTCGGCGCTGTGTGACAGCTTGGTGCCTGAGAGCCAACTTGCTTTAAATTTAAACACACCTTTTAGTGTGGCAGTTAAGCACAGCGACTTTTACATCCTTTAGATTACCCCTCAGTTTAACCTCACCACTGTAGTGTCACCTTGCTCTTTTGTGAGCCTCTATTCAGAAACTTCCACTGCTGGCAGGTGAAGGAGGCAGTAATTTGTTCTGGCGACTCTAATAGAATCCTTTTGCATTCTAATTTCTTAGGTTATTTGAGGCCTTTTTTCCGTTAAGTTTTACTTTAAGCCTATATTTTTTTGAGCATTATATCTGAATGTTAATAGGGCTGCTTGCATTTTTAGTTTGCAAGAATTTATCATCATCTTATGAAGCCAGTTCTACAGCCAAAATGCAAACACTGCAAACTTTCCCCTCACCGTCATTCCCTTGGAAGTGCATGTGTTGTGTTGCCTGTTTGAACTAATTGCCCTTGCTGTATTTCCAGCCAAACAGGTGGCCATATTGCTTTCCTTCTGGCTGCATTTATGTGACTGTGCATCCAGGTTGGACAGAGATGACAGTGTCTCTCTCCGCCCGGAGCATGACCTTGGTTGGGCGATGCTCCCCCTGCGCTGTCTTTGGTCTCACATTGGTCTTTCGGGCCAATTTCTGATTTTGTGTGTGTGTGTGTGTGTGTGTGTGTGTGTGTGTGTGTGTGTGTTTGAGACAGTGAGAAAGCAGCGTCTGATGTCTAGCCAGAGAGCTAGAGGGCCAGGACGATGGTCGGGAGGGGAGGGATATGACTGTAGCAGCAAACTTTGGCAAGTCACACATAAGAACACATGAGAGCAGAGATCTATGATGTCATGATACAGCCGCTGCATACAAACCCATATTTGTTGCACACAAAGGAAACATGTAGATACACAGAAACCTAAGCTAATTTTCAGCATTGGCACTAATTCAATTCATAGGTATTCTTCAGCTTTTACCATACACATTATCACCTCAGGGGATTTGTATGTGCTATAAAGCAGTGTGATATAGTTATCCAAGGAGGGTTTAATTGAGGGCAACTGGACACGTTTCGTTTCTCATCCAAAGGGCTTCTTCAGTTCTAACTGGCAGGAAGTCCCAGGTATTTAGAGACTCAGTTGTTTACCTACACCTGAAAGATAAGGTACACTCTCTCAAGGACAACAATGTATATTTTGAATAGGGAGGACAAATTGTTTGAAAGAGGCTATTAATGTCAATGTAGATAAACCATCCCTCAACGGAAGGAGGTCTAGGACATCACTTATCCCCCACCTACAACACTGTCCTTTCATCCCTTCCCAAGAGATTTAACAACCATTCACATTTGGCCTCATGTGACAACTGCAACGACTGTCATTTACACTTGGCCTCAGGTAACTCCAACGACTCTTAACGACTGTCATTACAACAGTCAGGGGCATCGACGAACAAAGTGGTATCACCAACCTTTATTATGACCCCACAGTGGTTTAATACTCGGCACTCCCATCCAGTCAGTTAGAAATGAAGCAGCCCCTTGGATGAGAGGCGAAACGTCTTCAAGTATCTAAAACCAAGTCCAGTTTGCTGTCTATTGAGCCCTCCTTAGATAACCATGACCTGAGTGACAGAGAATCTTCACAGACAATCTGATATGGTCTGATTTTTCTTTCTGTAAAGACACAGTATTCACCTGCTTGTGTTGGTCCATTGTATCTACAGTTCTGGTCCTGTTTGGTCTGTGGGTGGTCATGCTACAGGGAATAAAAATGTGTAAGATGAAATGTTGCAGATATTTGTCTCATAACCGCTATGAGTCAGTCAACACCTTGTCTCTATACCTTGCGTAAAGAAGCAATATTTTTTTCCTCAGCAGTGGGAGGGATTATGACACGCTTGGATAGGCTCTGACCTCTCTACAAACCAGAATAGAATAAAATAGAACAGAAATAATGGAAAAGAGAGTGTTGCATGCCCTCATACCATGCCATCTCTGCAGCTATTATGCAACATGACGACATTTCTTGCACTGATTAGTGTTATTAGTAATTATTGTGTCCTCTGTGTGTGTTTGTGTGTGTGCACAGTCAATTCCATGTTGCACCATGTTCTTACCAGCTGCAGGAAGTAAGACTGCGCCTACATATATTGCACCCTACTTACTCATTTATTTATTTATATACATACATATGAATATGTCTAATGTCCCCTATAGGCTAATATACTTATTCATTCATATTCACCATGTCCTCACAACAAATTATCACCATATCTGAACACAATGTTATATAGAAACACTGCCTTGGCATTTATTAACCAAATAGTAACATAAAAAGTAATCA
This sequence comes from Scomber scombrus, assembly GCF_963691925.1. Lineage (NCBI taxonomy): Eukaryota > Metazoa > Chordata > Actinopteri > Scombriformes > Scombridae > Scomber > Scomber scombrus. Next base: position 9,674,686 of record NC_084993.1, on the reverse strand, counting down.
TATTCAAATGATATCATATAATGTGTAATTTATTGTTTTTATTTTATTTTCTGTGATGACCCTAAAGCCATTGCCTGACTCTTGGCAGTTAATTTTAAATTGTTATCAGGCCATTCGGCTGTTTCATTTCTTTTATGTTGCATTGTGGGAGAATAGATTACATCAATGCTACAGTCAAAACTCAAGCAATTTTAGTCTGCATGTTGTCAGGTATATTTAATTTAATCATTTTTCAACTGCGAATACACTACCTCCTCGGGAAATTTGTTATAATTAGCCCATATTGTGCAGTGCTTCCCCGTGCATTCTGGGCGAGAGTCATGAAATGTTCTTGCCAATATGAAATTCTCAATTGCTACTACACAGTTCAAAAATATTGCTTTTGGAAGGTACAAAAATGTTCCTAACAATGAAATTAAATTGCCCAAAAATGTTTATTGTGAAAAGGTTTCATTTATTCTCCTGGTTCCTCGTGAGAAAAACAACAGCCTCCGTGCCAGTCGTCTTGGCAGCACTCAGGTTTAATCTGTGAGATTCAGGCTAACCATAACATGGAAGCGTCCGTCTCTTCTCTAGCAAACACTTACTAGATTATTCACTTTCCCTGCCAGCAACAGGACAGAAAGAAGATATTGAGCATCATTCCATGTAGTGACACTGTGTTGATATTGATTTCAATTATGACAGCAGCATTGCTAAGAAAAAGTGTTTTTTGGAGGACTTGTGCATCGGTGGGTCCCTTGTCCATTAGTTGTTGCAGCTGGTGGTTTGATGAGTGGAAATGCATCGACAGAATTGTTCAGGATCTTTTAAATTTTTTTTTAATTGTTTTCAAAGAAGCTTAGGATGTCTTGTTGGACATTTTTGCACCACTATTTTATTCCTTTCCCATCAGTTCCCCTTAGACATATGAAACATGGTGGCACAAACCATATGAGCCATGTGACATCTAACGTCCCTTAAAACAGTATGGTTGAGATTAGGCAAATTAAAGTACTTGGTTAAGGTTAGATAATATTCCATTGTCATGGTGAAGTCTTCATAAGATTGGTATTTACTGCTTCTCAGACACACTGGGCAAAAGCTGCCAGCTTTCAGTCCTGATTGGCTGCTTTCAACACTAAACTGCAAAGGATCAATTTACATTTCATTCACCCCGTCTGGCACACTTTGCAGTGTTTCCCCTAGGTCGACAGCTCTAGAGTGGCAGCGTTCTCTGTTTAGGAGCAGCTGAAATTGACATTAAAATGAGAATAGCTGGTCCACCGTAAAGGTCAGTCCACCTTAAGTGAGCATGGTCAGGTTAGGCTAAACCATTGTCATTAACTTCATGGCTAACCCCTTCACTTTTCCATCAGTTGGGGAAATAACAGACAAGACTTCTATTGGTTTTGAGAGGCTGCAGTATTTATTAACTGACACAACTGTACTCTACATTTACTGCCAGGTTGATAACTTGCTAACCTTTTCCTGCTCCAATCGCATTCACCATCGTATTTTTGCCACTCACTCAACCACACACATAATGCATTGTCCTATTCCTTAAAGGAGCTACGCTACTCTACGATACATTTCATATTGATGTCCTCTGAATAATGACAAAAGGGAGGATTCTGGGATTTGATGAACTAGTCGATGGCGATACGTACGTCATGCTCACACAATCTGCAAGTGAAAATGATTTATAGCCCATTGATATGAGTGATTGTGTGACATTTTAAGTGGAATTGCGCAACACAGATACATAAAAACGAGCAGAAGGACAGTCATCCAAACAAACACAAAAAGCTCAGTCTGCCTCTTCCCTATTTATTCATTTGTTTGTGTCTGACTTTTTCTGTCTGTCTCTTTTCTACATCTGCTTCCCTTTCCCCCTTCTGTGACGCTTATGATATTCAGATAAATAATGATAGAAGTAGAAAATCTCCATATGCAACCTCAATCATTGTTTCCGGGACATCCATACACATTTCCTTCTGAAGGTTACCATCCAGATCCACTGACTCCACTCACAATGAGTTACTCTGATTGCCTGAATGACTGTGTGCTTGTTGTAAGTGCAGTGTATTACTCTTGATGTGAAAGGTTTGTAAAGTAGTCACAAGGTAAAAATAGAGCTGATCTAGTATGCCATGAATTTGCTTCAGATGCCCATTTGGATTAAGATTTGGCTATGTGGGCACTGTCAGGATATACACACGATAGGCTGTAAAAGAAAACATGGACGTAGTCACCGTGATGTCATCCATTGATTTGTGGATTGCCGTTTTGAGACTTGAGTTTGGCTTTTTGACAGTCCACACCTTGGATTTGACCTTCCCCATCTTTGATATTTGGAGCCAGAAGTGGAAGCTTTGACGAGAGGGTGGACCTGACCCTAGGGCTAGCAGTGTGCTAGTGTGTTTTCAGTCCATAGTTAACTGTGATAATGCTAATGCTAATTTTCACTAGCGAAAAACAGGTTTAAAACTATTAAAACAAAATATTCTTACCTGAAAAACTGAACAGCAGACTCCAAAGTGGGTCTTTTAGAATGAGACTTTTTTTAGGTGACCATATTGTTACAATTACCTTTCATGAACTGAAAACCCTTGTGAAATAGTGGCAGATATATGCCAAAGTAGCTATACTCTAAATGATACACTGCTTTATCATCTGTTTGACTCTAAATTGAACCATCATTTTCAAAATAACCATAATGATGTATTTGAGAAGACTTGAAACTAGCAATTGAGTCCATAAACTCATTACGAAAATGTTTATTGGGGTAATAAATCAAGTAAAAGGTAGGGTCATTTTCTCATAGACTTTCATACAATTGGACTTCTGTTTGGAGCCAGTGGCTTCGCTTTTTAGACCCGGAGCTACCCACTTGGTTCACAGACACAATCGGACAGTACCAAAATACGAAACGTTCCCCTCAACCAGAAGTGAAAGAACAATATTCCAGGAAAACCTAAACTCTCCAGAACTATGGCTCAGCATTCTGCCAAAGGCTTTTTTTTTTTTTTTTTTCACCATCTCTACCCCTGGCAGCCACTGAGAAGAGTACATTTAAAATGTGGGCATCCCCCTGACATCACACGCATATTTTCTGGGTAATGAGGTTCTTCCAACTTTCAAAAGTCAAAACAGTTATCGCTCTTTTCCATTTGGGGCGTGTAAAAGTGCCTGGCACAGCATTACAGAGCAGCATAAAAGTCGGTGCTTACACTCCAAAGTTACACCAACAGCATCTTGACTACAGTTTATTTGGCCAGCAGAAGTAGAGCTTGGCTGAACTCAATTATTGTGTTCTTACTTTTGTATAGAACAGATTATACATTCAAAATGATATCAAAAACTTGTTGGAGAAACACATCACCGAGGCAAAGCCTTGATTGTATTAATGACAAATGAACAATATTTGATCTACTTCCTATTATTGACCAGTAACTCCAGTCAGTAGTGGGCTGATTAGATAAGAAAGGTTTTCCCAGGATAAACTTAATTAGCCCATATCATGGAAGAAGCAGGTGGCGCTGATATTTAGCACACGTTGCTCTTTTTGGACGTGTGAAAGAAAAACAGCACTAACCTATCAACACCAGGCAGCTTCAGAGTCCCCAGGCTGCGAAGTTGAGTGCTGCCAAGTCACCCCTGTATATGACTGTGTCTGAGTCTGTTTGGGAGTGTACTCTGTGTGTGCATGTAGGTGTATCTTTGGTGCTTTATTGTAAATGCTGTGTGAGCATTTATGTGAATTTGTGTGCTTGCGTGCGCGTGTGTGTGTGAGGATTGTCCCAGACCTAGGCCTATGACTCAACAACTAATAAAGCAGAAGGAGAGAGAGAGAGAAAGAGAAATAGAGAGAGAGAGAAATAGAGAGAGAGTGTGACAGACCAACTGTGCCAGTATGTGGTCATCCTTTTTCTATGGATGTGTGTGTGTGTGTGTGTGTGTGTGTGTGTGTGTGTGTGTGTGTGTGTGTGTGTGTGTGTGTGTGTGTGTGTGTGTGTGTGTGTGTGTGTGTGCACGAGCATGTTTCAATGTGTGTAAAAAGGGGAGAAGAAGCTCAGAAAGAGGGTTGTGTTTTTACTACTGTACGTGGTGCCCTTGTAAACAAACACACACAGTTATTACTTTGCTTTATTTTATATTAGTTGATACAGCAAATACATTCAGTTATGATGCACCCATTCATCATTTTCTCTTGCCACAACTGTAAATTGTGTTTGTGTGTGTGTGTGTGTGTGTGTGTGTGTGTGTGTGTGTGTGTGTGTGTGTGTGTGTGTGTGTGTGTGTGTGTGTGTGTGTATCCTTAGTGATTCTCTTGGTGCCATCAGGTTTGTGGTCACTCGTTGATGTCAAAGGCAGTTTTATGAGTAGCTGTGGATTTGCCAGCTGATGCCTATGCCTGTAAGATTTTATGTTTTTGTGTTGATGCTACGTACATGGCTGCCACAAGAATAATAATACAATAATTTATGGAAATGTTTGCTCCCACTGTTTGTTCAGTTGTAGCTTATAGTTCATTAGTCACCATTAAGTGCAGTTTATATTATTATCAGTGTTGTACAGAAAACACCATTAAATATAATGAAGTCCAACTTTCTGCATGCCGGACTGGTTCCAACATAGAAAAATATAGTATAATAAAGCAATGCTGCACCTATTTACTCATTTACCATACTGCTTGACAATATCACAAATCACTTTTGACATCACTTGTTGTCATGAAGCTGTTAATGATGTTAGAATAGAATATAGCAAAGTGATGGATCAATCTGAAGTGTTATCAATAGGTTATCAATAGAAAGGCATTTTGATTTGAGGGCCAGAAGGCTAGAACTCTAGAAATCAAAAAAAGTTCAATGACTTATTGGTAAAAATGTGAAGATATGTGATGCTTCTGCAGCTAGGAAATACAAATTCCAGGTACAGACATGAATGGTTTATTGAACAGGGAGTACTGCACTGAGAAATATCTGTAATACAATTGTGTTTTTCTTTCTAAATAATACAGATGCACAGTACATACTTAAGTATTACTTACTAACTGACAGTTGAGTAGCTCTGCTTTAGAAAATATAACCTGCGCACCTTTTGAAGGTTTTCCTGTATAGTATTTTGTAAAGTAACCTATTATAGTTTTATATAATACAGCATCAACAAAATACTGAAGTTCTGATGTAGTTTTCAACCAACAGCACTTGTAGTTAGCCTGCAAATAAAATGTTGTTGAAAAAAAATGACCACAAGAGATACGGCCAGGTGATGGGGGTCCTTTTTTATGCATCTGTGCTCAAGGGTCCATTTTTCTCATAAGTCATCCATATTTATACCTACTGCGCAGTAAACAATCTTCTTCCAACACATATTGCACATGGTTTAGTATGTTGTGAGTCCAAATGATAAAGGCATTGCTGTTTTGTTGGCTTAAATTTGGAATGTATACCCATTATTATGGGTTGCATATAGTCTGCCAGTGATTTCATTGTTTCTGTATGTCGTACAGTACAATGTATGTGTTATAGGTGTGGTTAGTAGTTAGCGATTAGTATGGGTTTAGTAACTTCTGTTTCACAATCTTTAACACTAAAATCTTGGTTTAAACATTAAACATACAGTATTAACTATTTTATTGGGTGTCATATTTTCTGAAGTTTTATATTCCCAACAAGACTGTATGCCAACATGCCTTACAGATGATTCAGAGATTGCCAAATATCTCTCACTCTCTCGCTCTCTCTCGCTCTCTCCTCTCTCTCTCTCTCTCTCTCTCTCTCTCTCTCTCTCTCTCGCTCTCTCTCTCTCTCTCTCTCTCTCTCTCTCTCTCTCTCTATCTCTCTCTCTCTCTCTCTCTCTCTCTCTCTCTCTCTCTCTCTCTCTCTCTCTCTCTCTCTCTCTCTCTCTCTCTCTCTCTCTCTCTCTCTCTCTCTTATACACACACACACACCATTTTTTCACAGAATTTGTCTGAATCTGACAATAGGTTATGGCATGTGCTGTATTGATTTTTCCCTGTCAGACAGGATGTCTAGCAGACACATTCTGACAGGTTGTCATGATTGTTAGCATCTGAGCTGGCCTTTACCAGCTAATGTTAGTGCTTATTTCTAAAGGTGGGTAATAATGTCAGTTAACCGTCAGTCATGCAGGGGAAAAATTGTTAGAGTTTGAGGTGAAAAGTTTTGACAGGGTGAAGGCATGACAGTTAGATAGTTTTCACACTTCCTTCATACTTCATACATTAATATGCATCCACGGTCACTAGGTTGTGTTTATAAGCATATACCTGTGACAAGAACTGAATGCAAGTCCTATAAAAGTAAAAGTAAAAAAAGTTCTCCGCAATAATAAATAGTGAGATGAAAATGTCACTAGAAGATTGGTTCTCCAGTGTTGTGCCTTGAGTAAGAACTATTCCCATTCATAAATACTTCAATTAAAAGCTAGTCCTCCGAAAATGGCTGAGGGACCTGGTCGACACAAACAAAAGATGACCCTGAAAAGAGTCCAGGGGCAAAAACAAGGGTGGATAAACTTCTGGTGCCTGTTATATGATGAGCATGCCAGTTAAGCTTAAATAGCAGTTATCTGGATGTAATTCCAGTTTTATGAATACAGGCAGGCGTCCCTCTAATATAACCCTGCTTCCAATAAAGGCCTGGTACCCTCTGCAGTTGAGGTAAATGAAGGCCCTGGACTCTATTGAATAGGACACTAACTGTATGAATTATGTTTTAAGGTGGACTGTGGGTAAAGCTCAAATCATCTTAACATTACAGTGGAAGTCTTACATTTCAACCGGCATCTATAGTAGTCTGAAATTATGAATTTATGTTTGGAGTAGAACACCAACTGATCAAAACGACAAAAGCCTTTACATGCTGCACACTGAGCTCCCCTCAAAGAAACCCATCTTAAGCCATATCTTCTCTTGAGGGCATACAAATCACGGGCATACGCCATAATACGCTCACACACTACGTCATTTTTTTATTTTTGTATCCACAGAAGTGAATGACTCATCGGGGGTAAGGCAGAACCAGCTCATCCCCAAAGGCACGAACAGTAAACACTGAATCAAATCGGATCGTGCTGTCTCATGTGCGCACGCGTTCGCAGGGTTCTGCAGGGTTTGAGCCGGCTGCATACGTGTACAGCAGCGTTGCATCTCCATATCTCCACGTCATTTTTGTCAGGAAGCATAATGCAGCGTATCATGCTCACCCAACAGCTGTCAATCTGCCACCTGCTTTACTCTCATCTCAAGTCTGGTGGAGAATATCAATCCATGTTACCTCCAGGGGTGCTTTGTGTGTGTGTGTGTGTGTGTGTGCGTGTGTGAGAGATATGTGGGTTAGAGATCATGTACTGTAACAGCGTAGAGCACATAAAGAGGGGGATAGGAAAAGCACAGTGTTTAGTGGAGAGGGATAGCGACTTGCCACAGGCCTTCTCCATATCAGCCATGGGGGTTGGTTTCATATTACAGTATAATGGTGTTGGTTCAACCCACTTAATGAGTCACATCATTTCTTATGTTCAAATGAGGTTCACAGGAATTAAACGATATGAAGGAATTGTTGAATTAATGACCAGCTCTTACTGTATATTGCCTTTGCCTTAAGCATAGGGGAAATAATAAGAACTCTTCCTTTGCTGGCTGAATACAAAAAGGTGCTGGTGTGGACGAGGGTGAAGCACCAGTTTGCAGCGAAAAAGGCTCCCCAGCTCAACCCTCGCACTGCGGAAGTTCTGCTTACTCTGAGAGCTGCACTCTAGTCTTGTGATATATACAGTACATGATATAACTCTACCTTTACATACATATGGATGAGTCTTCCTCCTTTAGGAGACTTAATTTGCATCATCGCTGTCCCTGTTTATCATTTTTTTCCCCTCATAGCTGAATTTGCATAGATTACCATTAAGATTTCATTCCCCCCTTTTGCACTCATCCTCAGGTAGACTATGAATCCTAAAGAGAGGATGGTTCTTCAAAGCAGGAGAGCCAGCTCTGTTTTGACTGACCATCTAGCATAGCTCCCAGGCTCAAGTGGTTTGTTCTCCTTTGGGTTATTTTTGGGTCTCATTTTTTGGAATTTAAGTTTTGCCTGTCCTAGTTACTGCATTCCCCAAAGTGAACTCGAGGTCTTTTTCAGCCTGATCCAGATTTTTCTCCCACTCTCTCGCTCTCTCCTTCTCTCTCTCTCTCTCTCTCTCTCTCTCTCTCTCTCTCTCTCTCTCGCTCTCTCTCTCTCTCTGTCTCTCTCTCTCTCTCACTCTCTCTCTCTCTCTCTCTCTCTCTCTCTCTCTCTCTCTCTCTCTCTCTCTCTCTCTCTCTCTCTCTCACTCTGCCTCTTGCTTCCTCACTCTTTCCGACTCTCTTCTCAGCCATCTGTTCATGCTTGTGGCATCTCTCTATCTGTCTTCCCTCCCTGCCATATTTCATTCTTCTCAACTCTCCCTTCTCAATTTTATTCTTGCTCCCTCTCGTGTAGCTTTCCTTTTGCTGCCTCTCCCATGTTTGTATCACATCATTAACAGCCTTTGTGGCTCCTTTCCCACAGGCATTCATAGCTTCTCTATCACTCTTTGCTTGCATTCGACAACTCATACACTCTACATCAACCAGGAATGTGAGTTCTCTCAGTGTTACTGTTGTACAACTAGAAGATGGTGAAAGGACTGATTGTATCTGAAGTCAGGTTCTTACACCAGGTAACACTCTGAATAAAATAGGGCATTTTATGTATTTATGTCTAAATCAACAATCACAGATAGATAGAGAAACTACAGTAGTCACCCTATGCCGATACATACGACAAGAGAAAAAAACATAATAATGAAGGCAATCAAGGCCAGGATAAACTGTTATAACAGTCCGAAAGAGTGTTATGTGTGTGGCAATAAAAACTCCTTTAAGTGCCAACATAGAGCAAATAAAGCATAAGACATGACAGCCAGCACTAATAAATAATCAGAAAGGCAACTTAATACTGTAGCATGTCATTGAAAATCTTCAGCACAGCAGGCACAAAGGACCTTCTTAATCTTTCTGTTGAACATCGGGGCCATCCTCTAAAGACACTACTGAGGGGGTGTTCTTCATATTGGTCCTCAGCTTTGTTCTTGAACTTTGTTCTTGTTCTGTTCTTTAAAAGAACCTCTAAGGGATCTGGAGGTGAGCCAGTGATAGTCTGCTTTTTTGATCAGTTTGTTTATCCTCCCTTTGTCCTCCACTGCAATATCCCCCTCAACAAACAACAGAATAAGAAAGGACATAAGCTATGTTGCTCTGGCAAAAAAACAAAACAAGAAGTACTTCTCTATTTACATCAAAGGACGTTAGTTTCCTCAGAAAAGAAGAGACAACAACAATGTGGACTGAGCCTTTTTTTAGGACTGTGTTGTTTTCCTTTTAGTTTTTTATTCAACTGTACACCCAGATATACGAAAGAATGGACAATCTCCACCTCTTCACCATCAATAAAAACAGGAGTAACTTCCCCCCTTTTCTTCCTGAAGTCAATAATCAACTCCTTTGTTTTACTGTTGAACTGTTTAGCTATATATAATCAGCTTAGTTAAATAATTTTCTTTGGATTTCAGGCTAACCAAGGCAGAGTCAGCACAATGTTTTGGTAATAAATAGGAAGACTATGCCTACATTGAGCACTATACAGTTAATAAAAATGTGTCTGTAAATGGTTAAATTACCTCCTGTGGTCATGTTCCATTAAATATTCTAAGACATGTGTAATCTGCAATAGTGTAGACAGCAACTTGAAGTACCATACAGATGTGCTTGCCTGTTTTCAGCCAATTTACTACAACTACTGCCTCCTCATTGAATTCAAGGTTTTGATACTTAAAATATTTGGGGATGAATGTCACCTTAACAATAGGCCTAGAGCCTTCAGTTGCTTTCGGCCAGGTTTTTGTTTTGCCAGGGCCAGTGGATATTGTTCTGAGTTTGTCAGGTACTAAGAAGGACATTTACAATGGGATGTTCTGCTGTCGTTTTCATGCATAAGTAGGTAAAGCAATTCTATAGCTTGCTTGGAAATAGCTAATCACCCATTAGTGGACAGAGTTTCCTTACTGGAGCTCTAAATATGAACAAAACAGACTATGAAAGTACATTTTGTCAAATTAGGACTTTAAATGATGTGCTTGAAAATCAGGATGCCAACCATTAGCATCATTCTAGTCCAAACTGAGTTGACATACTGATATTGATTTGACGTCTCTATTAATGGTAAATATTAATGTAAAAAATGAGCTGTCTGTAACATTCAACAGTACATGTCTCATTGCATGGTTCATTTGTAAACGCATGATTTCATTGGGCTGATATCTGTTTGCGGTGGATTTCCTCTTTTGTTTCTTTTTGTCTGAGTGGGCACACAATGTTTTGATTGACAGGTAGGAGGATAAGCATCGGCAGGTGTCTCTGATCCATGTTGTTGGATGATGTCTGGATGATGTCATCACACGTGCTACAAGCTACAAACTGCAGAAGCTGTTGCCATGGAGATTTTTTTTTCCAGTAGTGAAATGCGGTCAGTGCCTGAAGCAGCGAAATGAGTGTGTCAACCTGAATAAAGGCAAAGAGCGGAACAGTAGACTGCTTGAACATCTTTGTCTTTGTATATGTGTGTGTGTGTGTTTTTGCTCAGTATATATGCACTTTTTTTGACATTTCTACACTCAACCCACCCCCCACTGCTCCTAGCTGACAATCCAAACCCCTGTTGTGTAAAATCGGGTTTATGTAATGCAGAGTCTTGACCCAAACAGTCTGTTGACAAGAAATAAGAGGTACTATTTATGTGTTACTTGGCTGCTGAAACTCAGAGGAACATCCAAGGTCTGTGTGCTGTAGTGTTTCCTTGTCAGTGAGGCTTTTGAAGGCTGTGAAATCTGCCTGTCGGCCAGATGTATTCATTTCATGTGGGATTAGTTGGCCGTTGTGTAATCTCAAAGTGTGTGTGTGGTGTATATTAATGTACATACAGTATGTATGCATGCATGTGTGTAACTCAAATTGGGTCGACTGTAAAAAGAAGTGCAGATTTTTGTTGCAGTACTCAAACCAATCCATCACACAATGTAAACACGTAAAGTAGGCTTTAGAAGTTGCCTCCTTAGCATTTCTGCTAAAACACGTGAAGTGTTATGTCAGTGAATATTAACAGAGCGTCTGTTGGTAGCCAAGAATTTTGTATCTCTTTAATAGCAGGGTTCATTCACATAGATGCACAAAACATATCACTTTACATACATGAATATTCACTTGGACTTGGGCTGCACTTAACCTTTTATTTGCTCTCTGGCGCTCTTTCATTGGCTTTTATGCAGCTTCGCTCACACACTCCCACACACATACACCTCTTCTTCCTTCTCCATTATTGCCATCTGCAGCAACATTAAGTCTCTTTTGATCAGCAAGGGGTAATCATCAATTACGCATGCAAGTGCAAATGCGCGTACAACTTAATGGACTGCACTTTCACTGTATTTAGACGCCTTGTTTTCTGAAACGGTTGATAGTAATTACGGCTCCATTTTGTCACACTGTGACAAAATAATGGTGCCCAATGTTTGTCCCCAAATCTTTGCTGCAATTATAGCCCAATGTTAATCAATTTCACCGCAGAGGCAAACAATGGAGAACAAGCCTCTTATACAACAGAGGTCACCAAACAATGGGGCGAAGATAAAAGAAACTTAAGCAGGAGTTGCAGCTTTGGAAAAATACAGAGCCCATTGCTTTTTAAAGAGAGCTTTCATAAAATGCTACATATACATTTTAACTAATTTATGGTTGTTGTATGAGGGGAAAGGATTCCCTTTTCTGCCTGACAATTACATATAATTGCAAATATTAGCCTCTGTGCTTACCTGATGTGTCGTAAAAAAGTTTAAGTTAAGGGGGATAAGAAGTGATTCCCTTGAAACTACTAATGTATCTAACATGCAAAGTATATTTTGCCACTGTGAACATGACCTCCCTCAAGTGCTCAGTGCCATGGCTTGACCCTGACATGTCACCCACACCACACTGGAGGTCTCCATCACCTTAATGGGCTGTTAAGCATCATTACAGCCTCCGTGACTTTAGCTAAAACACAGCCAAGGTTATCGATTCAAGGTGTTGAGGCGGGTGCGTTCGTCACAGGACACAATAGCGACTGATTTAAGGGAGCGATGGGGGGGAGTTAAGCAGTTAAGCATTAATCAAGCAGCAATACAGAACATTTGCGGTTATGGGTTCACATCGAAGATGAATATAGGCAACGATTAAATGAGAGGACCTTAAGAAGGCTCGTTATGGGTATTGATTGAGATTGATCTGGTAGTCAGTGTTGTTATGATACTCATCAGGACCTCCTGGGACAAACATGTGAACTGTTTCACCTTGTAAGATCAAGGTTTCAGCTGTCACTCGGGGGGACGCTGGGTAAATCAACCACCAGTGACAAACAGGTCTAACAGACATTATACTGAGGAGAAATACATTTCCTCATGGCTGTTTTCATGCCTTCATGCAAAGGCTGTTCCATCCTCATCACTTTCTTTCCTTTCAGAGTCACCTCATTCACCATCTCATGCAGCTCACGTCACGTGTGCCTCTCCGTACGTCATCATGTTTAATGCACATCATTTTAAATGTAGTGCCCCGTTTAGTATCCTGGTCAGTTGTGTGCCCTGAACCCCTCCCCCTTTGAGGCAAAGGGAGATTTAGCTCAATCCACAGTTCAGCATCACTCGGTCAAGGTCATGGCTCATTGAGCATAATATACAAAACACAAACAAAACAAGTCAACAGGAACTGCAAGAGCTGGGAAAATGACTATTCATGTAGTCATTTATTTTACAAAAAGACAGAAAGGACAATATTTAAACATAAGCACAGACAGCAGTTATAAAATCAGGAAAAAAAACAAAGAAAACAGTTTTAATGATATTAAATACTTTCTTGGCTTTTCTACTAAAATGATTTAACATTTTAGAGCTGCATTCATAATTATTGTTGGGCCAAATGGAATCAGAACAAGCTGAAAGCAAAACATTGACATATCATCTAATGAAATTGGTAAGTCTAACATCTTAGCAATAAAAAAGACCTATTTGCCCATTCAATAAACAGAGCAAAACTGGCTCATTTTCACTCATGTGTCTGGCTACCTTACCTTAACCCTGTCTAATATTCAGTGTCCAGCAACTCCTGAAGGCAATATCTCAGTCCTTAGTTGGTAGATATCTAGACCCTGGTGACATATTTCCTTTAAAGAGGTCAGTTGTCAGAAATTATAGGTTGTAATTTTTCTGACATTGAAAACATTGAAGAATTTGTACCTTCTTTCTTCCTTCCTTCCATACTGCAACATCAGAATCTCAGACGCCATTGTGTGGTCAATGGCAGCAATCATAGTGGGCTGCAATACTGTTAAATTATCCACAGCTACAGGTAGAGACTGGCAGAATTTGAAGGACTTTTCTATCAAGCGGACTACACCCAAGGACAGAAAATTCCGATTATCCCTGGGTTTAGCAGCAAGGTTTTAATCTTCCAGCCTGAGGGGATTGGCCCATTCATGCCTTCCCCCCCTAATACAGTCCACATTTTACAGTTGCATTACAGTATAACAACACAGTAATTCATGGTGATAAGGGTGCAGTAAGAGCCTGAGGTTGGTCTGCCAACTGTAGGAAGCATGTGTAATTTGATCTGATACTTGGGGCTCTGTTTGTAAAGTGAAAGTAAAAAGAAGTGTTGTTCCCATCCACTCAAATGTATCAATTGTAATTTGTCAATTGTGGCCTATTTAGTCATACAATCCAAGATCTGTTACATGTACTCCACCAAATTATAGTAAATCATTCCAGCTGGAATTTCGACTTCAGAAATTGAATTCACTAACAGTCTCCATCATTACAACATATCTTGTTTTGCTTCAGATTTGACAAATCTGCTGCTCAGCTGTCTTTCCTTTCACTTTTACCACCAGCAGAAGCACCGTGACAGTTCCTGTTTGAACGCTTTTTCTTCAGGTTCCTATTATTCTTAGTCTGCTATTGAACGGCTAAAACTGTGACATTGATTCTGAAAACCGCTTTACGACTCTGCATTCAGCCTGTCTTTTCTTTAGGAACATCCTGCTACACTGTTTGCCATGGAGCAGCTCCACTGCAGCAGTTGAGGGACATGCAGCATGTTCAAGGGCCCTGGGCAATAGTTAGAGTGAGAGCAGGGAGACTGTTTCTCTTATTGAATGGCTTGACAGCAATGAAATATAAAATTAATGCAGCAGAAACTGCTATCATTATTATTAATTAAATCAATTCAACAATGTCTCCATAGCTTTCTTTAGTGCCTTTTAATGAATATTATATGGAATATATTGGCTACTTCTCCTGACTTCCTGCATCCAGTTTTTAACACCTGAGGTGTCTGAAGGAAATCTATATTGATGTGACTGCATTTGTTTAACACTGGGTGCTGTCAGAAACAAGCAAAATAGAAACTGTAGTGTCCACCAGTTTACTTGGGGTAAAAGTGTTGTTTTGAGTGTGGTCTAAGTAGATTGTTAGTGCCTTAGAAGTGTGGAACTTCAAAGTGACCTAGTTTTTCAGAAAGCCCTTTTTGAGTTCTTCATAAACGCTACTGCAGCATAGTTGATTTTGACCGGAGCACAGGCACAATGAAAATGAATGAATCTGCACAGCAGCTGATTACACAGTGGTCTCTCCAACAATAGGGTGTGAAAGGGGTGATAACAGACCAATAATTTAGTCTGCACCTTCTCTGGAAGTAGTTGGCAAACAAAAGTATTTCTAATTAACAGGAAGTAGTTGTTGCTACAATTTGCAACTTTAGTCTGGAGGTATTTGATTGAACACTCAGATGTCTGGTGGATCAAGCAGTTTGAGGAGCTGATGAGATTGTCACTGTGTCAATTCAGCTCTCACCAAAAAATATGGACTTCTGTGCTTTTAGATTAACTGGGTTGTAACTTTACTTTGGCTTCATATAAATCATAGTACAAACAAAACAAAATCGTCATACACAGTTGTCTTCTCACAAAATTAAAATTGAACACATAATCACTTAATCCAGTTACTAACAGTTAAGATACACTCAGGGTTTTGGCTGCTATAGCCTTGATATGACCAGTGGCCGTGGTGGTTAATGTTAGCAAACGTTCGATACATATTGCAGTGCAATTGCTGATTTAGTTAATCTAGTTTGTGAGTCTTCTTCACTTGTACTATTGTTACACAATGTTTAAGCAGGTCATAGTTTAACATTTTAGTGATTGTATCACAGATGTAAAACAAGAAGTAAGCAAACCTTACCTCATCAGCAAACATGTATTGTCTCCTGCATGTGGTCCCATACCACTCATTATCCAGGTTGTCTAATAATGATGTCTTTAAAGCAAGTGGCTCCAGAGTCTTGGGAAAAGAAGTCAAATTAAATAGGCAGTTATCCTGTAATTGCCACTTGTGACCAGAGAGGCCGCTATTCAGCAGAACTTAGTCTTGCCATAAAAAGTGAATAGTGTTTTTTCTGTCCTTTGGTAAGTGGTATAAGTTTGACAATGCACTCAGATGTGCCCTGACTGAGAAAATAATAGACTTACTTGAAGAAACTTTGCCTATTCACCTCCATGTTATCTGTAATTTTCTTACATCTTGTCAGTGACTGTTTCAGTCAGCACTGTTAAAAACTCACCAAGGTCTTATTTAATGATGCTTTGTAGCACCAAGGATTCTTGACCTGCTTATCAGCATGAGTTCTTCTGCCACATGGTTTTTATATTGGCAGCCCAAGGCCGCAGCTATTACAGGACTTGTTTTCCCTTGAGAGAAGACAATACAAAGAGTGGTATGTCAGCCTTAATTATACAATACGGGAGATGATTTAAACGCTGCACTTGTGAGTGTGTTCACCTTGCAGGACCAGCTTGTAACTTTAAATTCATTGCCAGTGCCTTGGAATTATATTTGGGAGTAGTGCATTATTTGGTGTTTGAGACAGAAAAAAGAAAACTCTCCATATGTGTATGATTTTATACCGTAACAGTCATGAGCAGGTACAGGTAGAAAGCAAAGCATTGGCAGAACAGTACATCACCCTGGTGAGTAGTACTTGTGTCTCTTTTATTAATTTTCCTCACAGTGAATTGAGTGAATGGTGCCTGTTGAGTGGAGAAGCAGGAGGTAAGGCAGAGGATAAACAAACATTAGCGATTATTGGGAAAATCCACATGAATAAAACTTGATTGAGAGCACAGGTAAACAGCAAACATGTGGACAGCGGGAGACGCATTCGCGTCCACTGTTTAATCACACTGAATTCTGCTTCTGAAAGCTGCCTCGTGTGCTAAGTGAGATGGCAGCTGAGGCTTTTGATCATTACAATGGGGATTTAAATAGATGAGTTAAAACAAATAAGCTCTGTAGTTTTTTTCTGTCTAGGCGTATTGTGGGGATTTTGACAGATGCTCATTGATTTATTTAAACCACAATTTTTGAGAGAGGCCTTATTTGGATACAGAATAAATGTTATCATGCCACCCACCACAAATATATAAAAAAGTGTGAACATCTGGTCACATGTGATATGATGTTATCTGCACCATGTTTATCAGTAAAGGTTACCTGACCACTGGACTGGAGGGTAGGCCTAAGTGTTTAATTGCTTGCCAAAGAGACTTGTAGCGTGCATCTAGCTAAAATTATTCTAAAGCCAGACATCATTAAATCCTTTAAACTCACCATGAGCCTTTAAGCGCACTCGTCTGGAACTCTTAGGTCCACTTGTCTGGCTGATAAGACCTTTATGAGACTATATTTCATGTTTTACCAGAGCACCGTTGAGTGTCAGTGTAATGCAGGGTGGCATTGATATAGGAGTCTGGTTTACAGAGATTACAGTGCAGTTGAAAAAACAAAGTTGCTCATAAGAAAGAAGATTACTGTAATGGCAGCATTTGCTGGTGAGATGTGAGGCAAAGCAGCACAGCAGGTCTGCAAAGGTTTTACTCTAAGATGTAAGTGGTGGTGTTAGATGCCCTATTTGAAAATAAGGGGCATGAGATTTGTTTTAAAAGGTCACTAAATCACAGCAAGCATATTTTGCATTGTACTCTGAGTGTTTTCCAGCTATGCTCGATAGTTCTAGTTTTATTTAACAGGGTTTTGAGTCATCCTCGACTGATACACCTACCTACATCACCCAAATACAATGGAAATAAATTGATTTTTTGTTTATGGGTTTGTGGCATCGAATAAGTAACACCTCAGTGGGTCTTTGACTTTCCAGAAACAATGTCTGGGTTACTCCAGGTCGTCCATAATTTACAGACAACTTTCAGTGCTTTGAGCACCACAAATGACTTTCCAGCCACTTCCATTATATTGGGATGGAGGTAGAAACCTCAGGGGTGGATATCTGAATAACCTTGGCACATAAAACTGAAACTCACACAGTTATCAGCACCAGTTTCATAATTGGGAGAAATGTCTGAATGGCATGGATTTAGAAAAATGCTTTTTAGAGCCATATTTAAGTATTTGGAAACTTTAGTTTAACTCTGGGTGATTTACTGTTTTTTTGTGCAGATTTGAATGCATCTTATGGTCTTGAACATGCATTTACTTGAGAATCTCTGCAAACTTTTTGCACTGATAAGGCTGGGAGATCTGGTCAAAAGCTCCAGAAAAAGCAAGCACATGGAGATTTGTTTTTTTCTTTTTGGTGAGCTTATTAGATGTGAGTTTACTACATCAGGACAAACAAGTGTAAGAATTGAGATTCATACTCTGATGTTTAAACCCCTTGGCACTCATTAAAATACAGTACCACTTTTGTATTAACTGTAAATGGTGGGAGGACAGAGACTTTCTTACTCTGCTTATACAACAATGCAAAAGGTCAGGTTTTCTCTATTAGCGTATCTAAACAAGTCAAGTCAATTATATGTATATAGCGCCAAATCACAACTGAGTTATCTCAAGGCACTTTTCAAATCAAATAAAGACACACTGACATTATATACATGTTTATTGCAAATACATAAGTTTGCAAACAGTGCAGGCCCACTGTCATTCTGTTTATTGTATTTATACAGTTACCCACCCACACTAGCACCCAGCTCTCCTCTGTTCTCTCTCTCCTTCTTCTGAGGGAGGATGTAGGCTGATTCTTGACCTTTCAATGCACACCCCTCCCACATAAGCACACACTCACCCATGCACAGAGATGTGTGTGTGCAAGCCTAAGCTTTAGAGCCAGGGGACTCGGAGAAGGCTTTAGCCCTGACTCAATGCCCCCACTTGAAAGTCAGCCTCCTCTGGCCCCAATATTACAAGTATGGGAGATACTCTCCCTGTTGAGAGGTTGACTCGTGTCAGCAAGGAGGAGAGAGCAATAGCTGTAGAAGAGAAGGTAATGTTCTCAAACAATGCAGCAGAGCAATCAAACTAGCAAGTGTTGCCCATCATGTTCAGTGCAGCAGCTCATATTTTTCTTCTTCTTGAAACCACTCAAAGCAAGAAATATGTTGCTACTTTATCCCTGCAAAAACACAGCAACATGCTTGTGTAATTGACTGCAACATTATCATTAGCATGCAAATTATAAGGAGAATAAATGTTTTTGTGGTCTTAAAAGGAGCTGTGTATGTTTTGATTTAGGACTTTTTCTACCAGGGGCACCTTTACCTTTGCACTTTCCCAACTTCACCAGAAGAATACAATTAACTAGACTCTTTGTAGAACTGTTCTTCCCCTAACACTCTAAACAAATTATCCTTCAGATTTTTTGCCCAAACCCTCGCTGTCTCACTCTCTCTCATTAATGTGGGCCTCACTACAGCTGAGAGCAATAATTGCTTTTTAGTATTCTTGGTGCAGTATGCTATGGGCTTCATTTTCTATAAGTAGATAAGACTAACCACAGTGATGGGATCTGCATTATTAATGTTAGTGTTCACTTGATGTTGTGTTTGGGGATGTGAGACGGGGCTCCTCTGGAATTCAGTTTATTAACGTTTCAAAGTAGGCCGCTTAATGTCCAAATATGCATGGTTGTGCAATCATGCATGTCACTTGAGGAAGAGAGAAAAACAGTGTTTGCGTGTTTGCTTGTGCATCTTTATCTGTGTGTGCACACATATGTTCATGTGTTTGATGAATGTGAATACCACAGCATCCTTGCGTTTTCTGCTACGCTGCCCTGTTTGCAGGTTACCCTGCTCGCATGTGGAGCGGCCGCTTCACAACAATGAGAAGTGACAGAAGAGAGAATACCACTCTCGTTTGTGGCCAGGCTTGGCTGGCTCGTCGAGGCCCGGTGCTCCCCGGTGACAGAGTCCTTATTTCTGGGAAGATGGGCCCTTAATCGGGCTCATATACTTCACACACCCCCATGTAATTGGACTCTGGGTCCCAGATTTAACCAGAGCTGCCAATCACATCATTGAGAGAGGATATGGACAGAAAGTAAAGTGGAGAAATGGAAGGGGTCTCGTTCGGTCTTGTTCGATGGTGAGGGGAGAATCTGTGGGAACTAACCATAGATTGTATATAACGATGGACATAGCAAGGTAACGTTAGCTACTTTAGCTAGACTGCGCTGTCAGGACAGTTATTAGTAATGAAGTAACCTTAAACTTACTGAAATATTCCAACAATAGTTTGACTTAGTGTGAGTCCCAGAGCCAGGGAGAGCATCAGGTGAGCCCACTGTCAATCCCAGCTGTCAATCAACACCCACACAGCAGACATCATAGCTACTATAAGTCTTCAAATCTGATCCAACTCAGAGTTTCAAAAGGTATTTTTACTTAAACAATTTTCCCCGCATAATGTGATATTTTGGTAAGCGCGTGTTTTCTAGTTTTGGGTACACGTTACATATGCAACAGTGTGCGAAACCTGTTTTTTCTCAGTAATGTGAACATGTTTTTTTAAAAGATGAGCTTGCATCAAAGTTCATTGCCACAAAGTTAGTTAGAAGTTACGAGCTCCAATCACAAAGTATTATATTTTCTCATTTAGCCATAGTGCTGTGTGGACAGGCTGTTATGTGCTGATGTTATTAGATCAGATAAACCTGTATGTAACCTTACTAACTTAAGTATGCTATTCAGTGTAATGTATTTTTCATTGGGACATTTTTAGTCTGACGTTGTCAGAAATGATCTCAAAAACAAGAGCCATCAACATGGTTAGACTAGGGATTCTCAGGTACTCCCAGCAAGTATGTTTAGTCATGCTATATGCAGTCCTCCACAGACAGGAAAACAATATAAAGAGTGGATGAACAATTAGCTTCTTTAATTAGACTAATTTAAGCCAACTTTGTTAGCTCGTTTACCTCTTTGCCTGATGAAAAATGAACAGCGGCGCGCAGCTATTTGTGAATGCTAATTGCGGCCGTTGTATCAATTCGGCTTTGAGTCTCCTTGCCTGCCTGCATGAGATGGATGCCTCTGGAGTCCTATACAGAAGGCGATAGACCATACCTCCTATTCTGCCTGTGTATCTGCATAATCACCATAGACCAGTGATTACAGCGCTCTAATTACTGTGGCATATATTTGTTGTTTTTTGGATAATGAGAGGAATCAGCAACTGTTTAATCACACATGTGGCATTTCATTTGAACTAGCGTGAAACTTGCATAGAAGTTTTCCATCTACATTTTAATACTTTTTTTTTTTTTTTTTTAATACGAGGCTAAAAAGTGCTCTAATGACAAAGACAAGTGAATGTGTGAGTAGCCGTGCACAGTATAAATCTCAGCTGCCAAAGCTATACACATACATACACAAGAAAAAACAAGTGCCGCCTGGGGAAGCTTCAGCATGTGAGCACAGCGTAAATTATCTGCCCAGATTGCTTTTCTGGAGTTAATCATCTCCTTTTATGTTATTCATTTGTCAATGGTTATTGTTTGTCAAAGTAATGCAGTCGCCGCACGATATGAAGTGGAATGTAAATTTTGTTTGGGCAACTCATCGTTACGCACAAAAAAGAGGGTGGCCGCGCTGCAGGATTTACATTTACAATTACAGTCATGATACAATCATCTCTCATCATAATTCCTCTGCCCGGGATGTCAGCTCCGATAGAGAACAGGCTTTACACACTGCATACCAAACAGCTGCTAGGCAGGCCTGGCACCACGCTTCAGGCCCAGTGATTTACACCATGCAAAGCCTCTCCCTCTCTCTCTGTCTCGCTCAGCTTCTGTGTACCTCTAATTCTTAATGTCTGTCTCTTTCAGTGTCTCTGCCCCTATAATTCTTACTGCTTGTCTGTCCTTGTCTTGCAAAACAACAAAACACATGCATTTGACCAGAGCCAATTCTTCGCTCTCTGTTGTATAAACCATCGTTTAATGTCCTGGCGGATCGGCAGGCTGAGGCGAACATACCAAGCAGTCATAAAGACATGTTTTCTGGCGTGGTGCATTTATGTGCCGCTGGAAATCGTCAGCTTTGGAAAACCGCAACTAGATATTCAAAGTGTTGGACACTCAAACCAGGAAGAAAAAAACTGAAATGTCATGAAAATGATAATGATAATGTGAATTTAGTAGCTCAAGAGTTTGGCAGCAAACTCTCAAGTCTCAGATATCAGGGCTTATGCCAGTGCGCCTTATGAATAAGAAAAGGTTAGTACAAATTATAAATATGCATGATTACTGGCTCATATTTAAACTGTATGTGCCACTGGTTATACTATCTCTAAAAAGAGTTGGATTTAATCTTTGCTGCAGTCAGTATTACATCAATGGTACATAAAGTGTTTAAAACACTAGCAGATAAATCATTGAATGACTACATCCATGTTTTTTTTCTCTGTTAGCTCTTTACCACTTTTTAGCTCTGTAGCCATAGAAACATCAATACATATCTCTTAGAATTCCTTAAACCGACTTTTTTTTTAATAGTCTTTTTTATACCCTCAGGATTTGTTGTGACCCAAGGTCCCATTGAAACAGTGTTTTGCAAATAATGTCATTTCACATCTGTTGTGGCGTCAGTTGTACTTGTTTCTTTGCTTTCCTTTCTCAAATCCTGAAAAAGTTGACATTTTGAAGATTAAAAAGTTTTAATCCAACTGCAACCTTTTACCTGCGTTGGCAGACATGGTGACCTCCCGGTATAGTGATTAAGTCTGCCTCAGGGAGAAAAAAAAACTGCAAACTTTAAACATCCAAGTTCACAGAGACCTTTTACAGTGTCTCTCAGTCACTTCACTTCGGGCTTTAAAGGATCCAATATTATTGCTTTTTTTTTACCACAGTTATTTTGAATATATTCATCAAAAATTATTCAACATTTGTAACTGTGATACAAAGAAAGACACGGGACATTATCAAAACCTGGCAAAACGTTTCAGTATTTATGATTCACCAACAGACTCTTGGATAAATAACAAACATGTTTGTTATTATAATTCATGGTGGATAATGAATTGTTGCGCTGCTTTTCAGGTGATGCATTTCTCTTTATAGACTCAATTATTTTCACCGTAAAAGAAGCACTACAGGCTGGCAGAATGAGTAAAAAAAAACACAGTTTCCATCTAAGTGTTATCTGGAACGAGTGGTACGAGTCTGGTTGCGAACACTGACTGCCCTGGTGCATACATAACAGACACATAAACCTCTGCGGATATCCCCCATTTTATTCACCAGCTATCACTCAGGTTTAGTGAGAGGCAGTGTGCAGCGGTGCACTTGTTAAATCAGAGGGATTTGACAGTTTCATCTTTGATATCTTCTTCTGGATTTTCCTGCTGATTTGCACTTTTCAACTTCAACCGGGGAATTGTTGGGGTTCGTCTTAAAATATGTCATAAGAGAAAAATACTCTACCTCAGCAGATAAAATGTAAAAAAAAAAATGTAAAAAAAAAAGGAAATTTAATGGAATATTTAAAATAGATTTTTTTTTAAATACATTAACGTGACATAACACACGTCTTTGTAACAACCCTAAGGTAGTGATTCACCCTTTATCAGTTACAATACAAAACTGCTTTGTTCTTTGGAGATTCTCGCGTCAGTCATGATCCCTGAGATATCCGCTCATACATATATCATTATATTCCTGTATCTCACAACAGCTGACAAGTGCTTTTATTTCACCTCTGATGGCACAAAATCATAGTGTTCATTTCTCTGTTCCGGACTTTCACAGTGATTTTCAGCTCAGTATTGCAGTGTTCGAGGGGACTGAGTGTCTGGTCTCACTTTCATGTGGATTTGATGTGCATTTGCAGCCAATTTTTACTTGTCAGTATTCAAGTGTTGTCTTGCCCTGTTGATCTTATCAGGGAAGCTAGAGCACAAATCCGGCAAAAGCAGCTTTATTTTAATGTCACAGGTATTAGATTTGCTGAAGAGCGAATATTGAAATGGGCTTCAACTTGGCATGTTTAAAGGGGCTTCGCCTCCGTTCTGCTTGTGGTGCAGATCTTGGTTGGGGAAATGAGTATTTTCCCCCCAGACTCAATGCTCTTCTTCTTTTTTTTCTTTTTTTCCCCTTCTTCTTTTTGAAAAGCCTTCTTTCTCTAGTAACACTTCTGCTGAATCCTGCTTGCTGTCTGACAAGAGTTTTATGCTAATGCAAGCAGTTGGGGTGGGTGGGGGGGGGAGTGAGGGCTGATGACAAGGGACTGGGATTCATCCAACAGACAACTTGTACTGGTAGCATGTAGAACAGAGCTCCTCGCCTCATTTGAGGTTTAAGCTATTTCATTTCATGTCCAAAACGTTCCTCTTAAGGCCTAATTATACATGAGCTGCCAGAAAGTAACAATGTAAAGTACAAGGGTTGGAGAGATTGTAAGAAATGGTACTCCCTTTCCTTCCCCATATCTCAGAGAAATTTACATAGATTAAGAAAAAAAAAAGTGTTCAATTACCATAAATACCAATTAACATAACCTATTAGACAAATCAGGTGACATGTTAAATGTATTATTTGAATAGGACTTTATGTGCAAATCTAACAGTTCCTCTCAGGCCAAAATGGACAAAGACAAAGAAAGAATACGACATAAATAGATTACATTCATGTAGTGTTATAATATAAAATATCATAATATAAAAATAGGGAAATATTGTCTGTACTTGCCTGTGCTTCTGCTAGAGGTCCTACTTCTATGACAGACACAGAGATCAGCTTGAAGACCAGCTCCCACCTCACCCCCAAAAAAGTAATTCATTTCCTGCCCTAGTTCTTGTCCAAACCCACGCTGTCATGAGGCCTGAAGGTTTACACACGTTTTAGTGGGTAAATTATCTCAGCAATTTTGTGAAAATATCAAGGGGGTGTCATGAGGAATTGTTCCTGTGTAAACAAGGCATTTGTAACAGAGATCCTGTGAGCGATATACTAGGGCCTATTGTTAGGCTCAATTAATCCTTATACCTAGTGTTGGAGCTGTGGGACTGCTACCCTCACTTCGAGTCAGGCTTTCAAAAATTACATCAAGCTTCAGGGTTTTCCCCGTGTGAGGATAGTTTGCTGGAGTACATTTACCGTGGCTTCTAGAGAGCTCGGCAGATCACAAGGTCGAGTTCATTAAACGGGAGCAAACTCGAGGGAGAGTGCGTAAAAGTACACCCGGCGACTGTGCGAATGGAGAGCCATCAGGTGACCCAATCTCTGCCCAGCAGCTGGCCACTCGCTCCCTGGCCAATTAGCCCAGAGAGTTGAGATGCTTTCACTCACCGTGATAAGGTCCTGCCTCTTTCTCATCGGTCCCCTTTAATCAGCCTCTTCCCGAGCATCAGTCTTCAGATTAGGGCTCTATCAGCACTGTGCAGAGGAAGGGCCTGTTCACTCACAGCGGTCCCGCCTCTTAACAGGAAAGGCAGCGGTGTGTGAGCGAGGGAGGCATGGGTCGACTGAGATAAGAAATGTCTGTGAAGGAGGGATGAAGCAAATGGAGAGGAGGAGAAGGGAGGACTATGAACAATCAAACGTGGTCATTGAGTCGCAGGTGTGTGTGTGTGTGTGTGTGTGTGTGTGTGTATGTGCTTATGTGTGGTCGCAATGCTGATCTTGTCTTTTTATTGTAAATCATAGACATCTCATACCCCATTCATTTTCAGTAATGCAAACGGACAGGAAATTGTATTTCCTCAGGTCTGTCGCTGACCATCTAGATTGCACCCAGGTATGAAAACACTATACATAATGTCCTGAACACACGCACTACAAATTATCAGACCATGTTCGAAAAAAAGAGATTATATTTGGGGCCCTGCCATATTCAAAGGAGATTTGTGAAGGTACATCGCGTTTAATCCCAGCATAGATTTGGTTGCCCTCCGAACAGTGGATATCCAGAAGGATATCTGTGTAATTCCTTTCCAAATGCAAGTCTATTTCCCTCGCTTCAGTTCCCCTCATTCAGCAGCCCTCTTAAAAGAGCACTTCACCAAGAGAGGGAGGGGACAGCAGAGTTGTTTCAGGTCAGAAGTAGCCTTGATATACTCTTTTGTTGTAGCAAGCAGAGGGATTATGGTCCATTGCCTTTTGAAAAAGCCTCTCTGTCCCCTCGGTAATGTTCCCATCATCGAGCCATTACGCCAACGTGCTGTTCACCAGCACCAGTTTCAACAGACTGACTGAGCACTTAGACTCCAGCTAGCAAAAGAAAGAAGAAAGGCAGGTTTTGTGTTACCTGCAGACACGTCCGTCCTTGTGTTTCAGAGGATGTTAACTTGACTCAACCATCTGGGCCATTTGGTAGCACAGAATCAGGAGTCACAAGGTCTCCTGCTGGGATGTTGAAAGTATTTGATAAGGAATGGTTAAGAGAAAGCTGTTAAACATTTGCCTGTGTTCAGCAAGGGAAGCTTGGAGTCAGCGGAGGTTGTAGGTGAAACATACTTTCCATTTCAAATTCGATATTTGCATTTGTCCTTCCTTTAGACAGTATGATTTGGTTCAGTTTTCTGTGACTTTTCCCACATTGGACTTCAATGTCACATTTTCATTATGCGCCAGCTGAGCACTGCCTGTTGGTTTAGTGGAACTGATTGTTTTTTGATGACAGTTGAGAAGGTGACTTACATTTTTAGCTGATGCTTAACATTGGTAGAAAGTAAGGGCATTGAAATGCATTGGCATGTGTGTGTAAAATTGTAATGCTGGCACAGGCGAGGACCTAAGAAGTGATCATGGACAGTCTTGCCTCCAGTTATGTGTAAAATGGCAGTTCATTTGTAATCTGAGTATGTTTTGCTTCAGGCTGTTGCTTGTTATGAAAAGGTATTATTTGGAGGAAATGCAACAATCTGCATAGACAGTGATGTTTAAACACCAGCAGGAGATGACACAAAGCTTAAAGTTAGTCTGCGCCTGCAGATAAAGTCAACTCTTGGTGGACAGAATATCCGTCTTCAGAAGTGCCATCCAGAGGTGTGAGCACAAAATGTATGAGATGATCAAGTTGAATTTGTGTAGAATTTGCCTCTCCAACCTAGTTTTATGTAGTGACACCCCTGAGACTGGACTCGGGCTCATAGAAAAGAACAGCAACTCGGCCGAGTGGTTATCCATCACGCTTCAGTCCATCTCCACAGGGGGAACCGGTCAAAGACACACACACACACACACACACACACACACACACAAACACACACACTGTTTGTTTGCTACGATTGCCACCTCTGAGAATATCCTCGCCGGTGACTAAATTGGCTGCAGGAAACACATTTTGCAGGGAGTGCGAGCGTGCCCATTAGCAAGGAAAGCAGGTGCACTGTTTTGCCCAAATCCCAGGATTTATTCCAGTCATCAGGCCCAGAGGAATAGATTGTTATTTGGCCTTGTTTCATTTTAAACCGAATAAAACCGTATGGGGGAAGAAGGAAGGAGGGTTAAGCTAACTGGGACTTTGCAAAGTCATCCCCCTCTCAGTCATTTATTTGCATCCACTGGGGGTTGGATTCTGACATAAAGAAGCCATTTGAGCAGAAGAGCTCATTTTTATTGAGTGTCAACATTTACTTTACCATGCATCTTCGCCGTGGCTGCGTACATCTACATTTCTCCGGGGTCGCCCTGAGCAGCCTGTCAACCGAATGAGGTGGTTATTAATGTAGACACTTGACTGTGTGCTTACTGCGTCCATACAGCTGTGACAGAAAGGCTTTTACGTGCTCCGTGACAACGCACATGTACAATGAATGGAGAGAAAGCGCCAATTATGGCCACAATGCTCCAAAGTGGCTTTTAGTGCCCAGACAAGGAGATATCTTGAAACTGACTCTGACACACATCCACGCACACTCCTACATCTACATGCACACTGTGTTCTCTTTTCAACTCTTTGATTACTTTGTGGATGCCGTGATTGTGAGGCCACCCTTGATTAGCTCAATTTATTCCCTAGCCATGCCAGAGGTCCATTTAGGGAAGTTTTTGCAGACTCTTTCCATTTATCAAGATGGGAGGCAGACATGATTTGAATCTTAATATGCCTTCGCGGCAGAATACAAACAAGTGCATGCAGGCAAACTCGGACTCTTTGTGTGCAAATTCTCCTGTTTTTTTTTTAAAAGAGAAAGAAAAATAAAGTCCTCTAAAATGATGTTGGATCATCAAATCGACCTTATTCCATGTGTCGGTTTGTCTTTTGGAGCCTGTTGTTATGGATGTAAAGTCAGTGCCCAATCACTCCGCTCCTACAACTCCTACTCCTGAAAGTCAGAGTTGACAAATGGAGGGTGATTCAGTGAGAGGAGCAGCAGTGAAGTTTGATCTCACATAACCTTAGTGTATAATTTTCAAAATGCTGCTTACCAACCATTGCTGACTAAAAAAAAATGATTCATGCGTCGATTACGTTTTTTTCACATGATATCTCCCCAACACCCGTGCTACAAACAAACAGGTGGCTGCAGTGACTGAGTAGAGCTGCAAACCTGGGAGAAAAACAAATTGAAAACCTATAAGGCCATCATAATTCATGAAAATTCACATTCTGTGGTGTGTGGACTTTCAAATGTGAACAGAAATGGGCTTTTTATGAATATGGATAGTTTTGTTTTTAGTGATATATTTCAGGGAAACCTTGTGCTGGAGTCCCCCAATAGTCCAATGGTTACCACATGCCACATAACTGCAGCGTCCCTGGTTCGATTCCAGCCAGGGACCTTCACTGCATGCCATACCCATCTCTCTCTCTCTCTCTCTCTCTCTCTCTCTCTCTCTCTCTCTCTCTCTCTCTCTCTCTCTCTCTCTCTCTCTCTCTCTCTCTCTCTCTCTCTCTCTCTCTCTCTCTCTCTCTCTCTTTCTCTCTCTCTCTCTCTCTCTCTCTCTCTGTCACCCCTGCTACTCACTCACTATTCATTAAGCAAGAATGCCTTAAAAAAACAATTTAACATGGGCTGAATAATTTGAGGAAAACATCACATTCAATTTTGCATTTGGAATTTAAAATATCACTTTTGTTTACAGATTAAACTCAAAGCTTAAATGTGTGGTCTTTCTTCGAATGAAAAGAATCAGATAGATTAATATTTGTTGTTGAAGTGTTACCAGGGTTTTGGTTAGTTACTCAGTGAGTAAGCTTTACTAGTTTTCAACAGAAAAATATGATTAGATATTACATTATTGGTATGGTCATCATTACCCATTAATGTTGTTGGTATTATCATGGTAATTTATGGTAATACTGACAAACTGCTAGACCCTTCTTGACAATCCAACAGTACAAATTTTTCAAAAAGTTTCAAGCTAAGTCTCTTTACCCTTTGGCTTTTCTTTACCATTTTACTTTTACATTTTTCATGTGAATTCACAATCCTCTATAGGAGTTGAAGTCACGTGGTCTAATTACACAGTGTGAAACCCTGATAATCAGAAGTCAGAAGCAGCCCATTATCAAATTGGCAGTTTTTGCCATCGTACATTCTCTTACTAAGCCCTTATTAGCCTCATTCCCACAATTAGCCCTACTAGCTATCTAATCAACTTGTTGTTTGCTTCATAGTTTTGTCTAATCAATGCATGCTTATTGTTCATCTGGTATTTTTGTCATACATACTAAAATGTGTAAAGTTGATATATTATTTATTAAAGGGGAAGGGACCTTTGTGCATTGAAGTGGAGAAGTAGATTTGTTTGACAGTCATGGAAGGACTTCCTGGAGTCATGCACCGCTGGCATGTCTCAACCTGTGTAAGGTTGCCATGGCAACAACCTTTATAGCCTGGGTAATACCTTGGCAACAACTTTATGGCCAGGTAGTGCAGGAAACATTTACATGGAAAAAGGAGGGGGTGGGGGGCTACCTTG
Source organism: Scomber scombrus (assembly GCF_963691925.1). Classification (NCBI taxonomy): domain Eukaryota; kingdom Metazoa; phylum Chordata; class Actinopteri; order Scombriformes; family Scombridae; genus Scomber; species Scomber scombrus. The sequence goes on along the minus strand of NC_084993.1, from coordinate 9,645,348 downwards.
TAGATCCAGTAGATCCTGGACCCTTTATCCTCCTAAATCTTGTCCTTATCTCTGGGATCAGCCTTGAGCTGCTCTCCCCACCCAGTTTTGGACAACCAAACGGAGGTTAGGTAGCAGTCGACTGGGTGGGGATTTGAGGACTTAAAATTGGTGAGGCAGTAGATTATCTCTCATTTTCCTGCCATCCAAACTGAGGTTAATAGCCTCTTTTCAGCACTGGGGCCTAATGTCGGGTATCCGCCATTGTCTCAGTAGGCATAATCTTTTTACACTGACTCTCTCGTTCCCCGTTTTGACAATACACACGCATCTGAGGGGATGAACAATGAGAGGGACAATGCAGTGGACATTAATTCTCTTTCTGAGAATGTCTTATTAGTCTCTCGAGGCTGTTTCCAGAAAATGGCTTCAAATTTATCTTGTTCCAGTTGCAGCCTGATGATGAGAGTGCTCATCAATTTTGTGTTTATGTTGAATTGCAGTCTCTTAAAAGAACGGCCTCCTGGGAAATTATTTCCCTCTCAACAAACATTGCATTTAACTTGTCCATGCTTACCTGTATCTATCCCAAATGTATTGACTCAGTCAGTACGCAGATACTGTTTTCATCCCTACATCTTTTTTTTTTTTCTTTCTTTTCTAAAAGCCCCTTTCTGCAACTCTCTGCACTTTTCAGTCCGAAAATAGCAGAATCACGGGAATGTGGCAGGATTGAATCTCAGCTGGCTGATTGGATTGTCTTTTGCTCTATCTCAGGCTGCATTAAGCGGCCGAGGCTTTGGACGTATAAAAAGGTGATGGATGCCTCCTCCTTACGTCTGGACCGCTCGGAGCTGACCTCAGCAGAAGACAGGAAAGGCAAAAAAAAAAGGAGAGAGAGAGACTGTGATTTACTGACCAGGCCGGTGAAAGCAGAGGGGAGGGTGAATGCCACTCAGTTCCCACCGCTGACAGCCACAGATGTACAGCTCTCAGTCTGTCTTTTTGCTTCTCTCTGGGTTTTTTTTGTTTTGTTTTGTTTTTCTGTATGATGCTTGGCAGGAACATGCAGCTTAGAGAAATCACAGAAGAGTAATTATCACTTGCTGGAAATCACAAGATTTAGTGATTAGATATCAAACCTATTTCATTCCTCATCTTAGTCTCCGGTTTACTCATTCTCTCCTCTGTAATTAGTCTGCTCGGTCAGAACGTTATCTGCTCTCCCCTCCCCTCAGCCCCATTATTCACTGCTGCCATTTTCATTTCAGCCCTCTAAGGTTTTAACATTACAAGAACATCAAGATCAAGTGGTGCAGTGGTGGTTTTAGTACTAAGTGGGTGCATCTGCTGTGACCCCGCCACCCATCTGTCAGTAATAATTAGGCTGGTAGATGGACATTCTTTATGTGTAAAGCAAAGTATGGGAGAAGACAGTATTCTGTCTCTTTAGTTTATACGCTGATGTCTGTTTGTCTGGCTGAGAAAGAACAAATTATTCAGGCAAATGCCAAAGAGCCCATTATCCTGCATACAGTAGGATGAATCACATTCTCATTATTATCAGTCCAAGTGAATCCCCATCATAGTGCTGTACATCAGGGCTAAATCATCATGGATCAACATGTGAGGTAAGGAGGGGCAGCAACCAGGAGAAATGCTCACAACAGGTCATTCCTTGAGTGTCACTGATTATTTAAGACAACTTTTAGCTTTTTTGTTGGCCTACCGCGGTCAGTCAAACTTGATTTCGGATGAGTAAGCATTGTGAGCTGATTCACGCCTCACTCTGCCATGACAAGAGCACTTTCACACCTGAGTAATCATGACGTCTTCTGGACTGACAGGTAGCTCATTCATTGGACATTTTCCGTGCCGTAATCCAACATCATTAGGATATGAAAATCATAACAAAGTTCATTCCGGTCACTGATAGCAAGTGAAGCGGAACATTTCTGCGCTTAATGGGTTTATTCATCTTCTCTTGTGTCACAAAGAGCTCATAAAGAAGGGTATATTTAGCTCTATTAGTAGAAATTACAACTGGAGTTTATTTGTTTGCAACGTCATCTCCATAGTATGCTAGAAACTCCACCTTTGAAGGAGTTTTGGTGTGGTTGTTCGGTTCAAAAGGCCACATTAATATCAGTCTCATCAAACCGAGTTTTGTTTGAACCGCAACAAAGAGGTTAGATACAAAAGTGCCTCTTTAATCAACACAGACTCCAGGAAAACCATACACACAGGTCATACAAAGGTCTTGCATTTACTGTGATTTCAACTCATCATGCTGTTTGTTCCAGAAAGCATGAACATAATGGCTAAATATTGTGAACATTTACTGTTGTACAGTACAGTACTAGTAGAGTTAATGAGACCGGATGAGCTGAGAGGTCTCTAAAGTTTATAGCCAGCGGGTAGGTGAGTGAGTAAGAATGCAGCCCTCATTATACTTGAAATGAGAAAAAAAATCACTATTACAGTACTTACCACAACTGCGTATAATAGAATGTGAGGTTTTTTTCATGGGTATATACACATTCACACCTCACATCAACAGTATTCATTTTTCTCTGCATTGAAGCAGCAATACCAGAGGCCAAGAAATCGACCGGTTCCAAACAGGCACGTTTTGAACAGGCTCTGCCCTAGTCTTTTTAGTTTTGGTCTGTCGATGATCTGTCTCAGGGCACAGTGAAAATTCTTCCAAAAAGTTTCACACGCTGGCAGAAAGGGCAATTTAAACTTTGAGTACTCACAGATACAATATCTGCTGCGTGTGTAGTGGTAGGGGATGAACCTCTTTATGATTTGTCTGCATTGGACTGGTTAGAGACACAGATGCAGCCATGAACACACAAAGAAACAAACGTGCTCCTGCTCAGCCTCACAAGCCTCTGTGGCCAATTTACCATTGAAAATCTTTAATTTCATACTTTTAAATATTTATCCTCTCCAGCGTCTCTTCAATGTGTGTGCAGTTGACTTAGCCTGTTTGATAATCTCATTGGGTGGATAATCAGTGGGTTCTATGAATAGGAATATTTCATCAGATTGCAGAATCAATATTCACCGCAGGCACAGGCATTTTTCCTGTATGTTCCTATTCAGCGAAATGTATGGATTGAATTCGGAGAAAAGCAGGATGTTCACTGCCACAATAAAGCTGTTTAGTCTGCAGGAGATTGCACAGCCCGAGAATGCACTGTACTGCACGACATCATTCCCCCAACGGACACGCATACCTGTAATGGAAGGAAAACATTAGCATCAGGAGCAGGTGGCATATGAAGATATATGATGTATAAGCCCATTTGTTGCCCAGCTGCTGGCTCTTCTGCCCCTGTTTTACAGCCTCCTGACTGTTTTATCAGCGCACATCAGTGTGTGTGTGTGTGTGTGTGTGTGTGTGTGTGTGTGCATAAAAGTAGCCTATATACAGTGTAGGTGAACATGCGTGTGTGTGAACAAATCTACATGTATGCACTAAAAAGAGCAAAGGCTTTTCAATTGACTCATGGCCCACCAGGCTGCTCCAGCGCAGCTGGGGAGGAGGCCAGAGACATTACTCAGCTATTAAACTGTTATTTGCAGGTGTCACCCTCAGCGGGGGCTGTGTTGATAGTGGCAGAAGCGCCCTCAAGGTCTTCAGCTACACACACACACACACACACACACATAAGCATATCTTCCAGGCTGGGGTGTTTGACACCTGGGCTCATGGCTGTGGCTCCCCAGCTTGATGGGGCGTAACAGGGGCCAGTAGGGGAGCAGACGGGTGAGTGGGATTGGGCCGTTAGGGGGGCAGCGGGACACCAGAGGACAACAGGAGTGGGCCAATAGGGAGGCCACCTGCCACTCCATTTTACGTGTGATGAATCAGCCTAGTTTCTGCTTTGTGTCAGGAACCCCAGGCTTGATGCTGACAGCTGTTCAGAGAGTGAGTTGTCCCATTACACACACACAATACATGCAGTCTCATATAGTAAATTGGATACTTGTATTACTTCACTCTAAATTGAGACTGAAAGTTTATCTCCATATAGGTTACACAGTATTTCTCAGTCAATTAACGTAGCATCTTCTGTAGCTCTGCAGGAGCTTTGTCAAGACAGAAAATAACCTCTGATGATGTCATAGCAGTGTCATCAGGGTTATCTCAGAGGGTTTGGAGACTTTACATTCATGACAGTGTAAACAACTGGGGGCTGGCGGTTTGGATTCTGAGAGACGTGGGCATTTAACAAACAAGGAGGGCTCTGACAAAAGATACTGTCAAATTGGATTATGGGAAGTGCATGTACTAGCGAATAAAAGTCAAGATTTCTCAGCCTTTTATTAATCTGACTGTCACATAAATCCACCAACTTTATAAAAGTGAAACATTAAATTGCCAGGCCTTTTTTATTTATGTACTCGTATTACGCATTGCAGGGAATGTTTGTATTCATTCTCTAAACATCAATTCTACTTTAACCTACATTTGAGTGTTTAAAGAATTAACCTTAAACTACACAGAACGGCACCTGCCTCCTTTATCTTTTGCTTTTTCAGTCTGTTTGAATGATGTTTGTTCATCATTATCATATAATCCCTCATGTTTGTAAAGGCAACAGTTAAAACCAAACAGGTCCATGGATGACAATGCACAGGTGGAAGTTAATCTGCATCACTCCCGTTTTCCAGCCCAGGTCATGAGATCAACTGAGGTGTATTAGCACAGTCAGATAGACTGGTGATGCAGGTTTGACTCACGCCACTGTGTTGGTCTATCTTATTCTACTCTATAGGGTTTCTAAGAATGTGAGTACAAAGATGACTCATTTTATATTTCCATCTAGAAGAGGTCTGTAAACCATCTGTCTCTTTACTTCTATTTATCAAAGAGTTATTTGTTGTCTTTTATAATGAGTTGGGCATTAATAGTGTCTGGTATTAACGCAAAAACATCGGTGGGCGAGACACAACCTAGCTGATAAGTGACTCATTTGTTTTTTTTTCAGTCCATTATGCTCCAGCTGCGCTAGCTGATGTTTTAGGAAGCAGGTTCATTCATTACCTGCTTCATTAGTTCTGTCCCTCAAGGTATGGCACCTCTCTGTGTTTCATTTTCCCCCTCTAAAACCACATTTTCCAAGAATTTGACCAAACAATGCCAGACAGGCAGTTTCTGTGCAGCGTGCCTCAGGGGCCTTTACTTCAGAAGAGGAAAATACTATCCATAGTAGGGATAAAATAACTGGATTTGCATGACTGACAATCTGAAAAAATTTAAACATGTTTCTGTCATATATGGAGGATGACAAAATCAACTTCATAACATCAAAAAAATGACAACGCTGTAATTCAAATTGAAATCGGACCAAAATGTGATTATTCATGTTTCCTTGTCCGCAGAGAAAAAGTGCACTGTAAAATAAGCATTCAGTAAAAGTGGGAATCACACACACATAGTGGTGGTTTCGTAATCCAGCTTGTCTACTTATTCACATTCACAGCTTGCTGAAGCAAATGCCCGTTTGTGAAATCTACACAAAAAGCAAGAGACTTGACACAGCAGGGAACTTCCTCTCAGCAACTGCTGCTTGTCAAATACAGTAGGATACTTCCTCCAGTGTGATCAGGTTTTATTTTTTTCTCTCTGTGTCGCAAAAAACTAAACATAGCAAATTATACTTTCGTTACTCAAGAGCTGCTTATGTTTTCCAATTATGCCTTGAAGATGGGTTTAGATGGCTGACACGCTGCCTTTGATTGTGTGCACCACCCATTGCTCGTAATTGGTTCCCTCTGATTTAGAACAACTTGTTGAATGCCAAAAGATGCAAGGGTGCACCACACAGCACCCTGCACAGTCACAGACTCATAAAAGATCCAAGATGTATATAAGTGTGAATGGCGCCACACAGACACACATCACCTGGGTTGTTTTAGGGGTGCCAGTTATGCTTTTGGCATATTATCTATCCATCTATCACACAGCCACACAGCCACACGCAGACTTACACACTGTTGCGTCTGCCTACTCCAAAAGTATTTGTTTTGTAGTTACTGTATCCACCGCCATCATGGTCAGAGCTTCATTAAAATGAAATTTATGTAGTGAAGTGAACACAATGGGCGGAAAGCAGCAATGACACGCATCAAGTTTCACGAAAACCTAATTAGTGCCAAGTCCCAGTGTGTGACAGATGGACAGACCTTGGGTCTGTCTTTTGTCTATCTCCTCCTACAGTTTTATCAACATTATGATGCAGTACATAACGATATGTGACAGGATACACTGCTCGTATCTGCATATGGGTATGTATCTGTCATGTGACGCGACCTGGCAGTACCCAGATTTGACCTGACAGGGCAGGAGGGAACGTGACAGGACTTGACAGGTATGCATCTGCCATGGGACACGACTACATGAGACAAGACAGGAAAGGGTAGGAGAGGACAGAACAGTACCTAACATTACCTGATGTGATACATTATATATATATATATATATATATATATATATATATATATATATATATATATATATATATCTGCCATATGATGGACACTAAATCTCATTTTCCTCTTGAGTGACTCTGTCTATAACTTAGAAAGTAAACAGACGTACAGCTTTATATGTGGATAACACTATCATCCTTTTGACAAAATTCCTTGAATATAACTTCTCATCTCAAGAGTTCCATATTAAATCAGGGAAGATTTTGTTGTTTTTGAACGTCTGCGAATACAAATACATGATCCACCTAAAACTGCCATGTGTATAGTATTTCCTGCTCACCGTCTTTCTATGTGCACTTACTCATGCTGATTCCAACCCAGGATCAGAATCCAAAGCCGCTGTTGATTGAACCACAGCGATGCTATAAGCTACGGCTCCTCTTCATCCCACCTTCGCTCCCACTTGTCTTGGCAGAGCTCCCGCACATTATTCCTACATTTTCTGACGAGTCTCTTGGCTTTCTTTGCAGCTGTTCCTCACAGTGCAGCTTTGTTTCGTAATAAGAAGCAAATGCTGGGGGTTTTAGCGTTTTTATAGAAAATAGAATATTGTTGTTGTTTATCTCCTGGTCTAATGAGACACAAGGAGTTATGGGATAGCTGCTTATCTTCGGCGTCGGAAACAGCAATCAGAATGAAGATGCTGTACCCTCCCTGCTTTCACATCTATGCACAAAGCTCATCATTCACTGTGCTCAGTGTTTGATTTGCTTTGCTATGTATGAAACAAACTTCATTTCAAGGGCGCAGCAAGATAAAATACTTGGTAATTAAGCTCCAGTATGCTTCTCTATCTAAAATGATTGACTTTTCTTCCTAATTCATGTTAAGACAAACCAGCAGGCCATGAACGTTATTAAGAAACATTCACACCTGTTTAGCCTGCTGCTAATCTGCAGCTTTTTTCAACCTCCATTTTTATAATAATGCTTTACATTTAGCTGTGAGTCAGTGCTTCTCTCCTCCTATTCAGTGTCGGTTACCTCTGTATCCTTTACATACTAAACAGCAGAGAGCATCTGGGACAGAGACGTTTGTGTGAGTGTTAGAGGAAGATAGACAATATGTGCTTACTGTAGGTGCATGTATAGCATGTGGCCAGGGGGTTTCTTTGATGTGTGCATGCATCCCAAGGGGGGGTATGTGTTGGTACAGATACGGTTTGTCATCAAACACACATACACATACACACACAGAGGCTGTGTTGTGTGGCAGCATGGTGGCCTAGAAAGAAAGCAGGGATGACCTAAGTTCAAAAATTCACCCTGCTGAAGTGCACTTGAGCATGACAGTTAATCTCAGTATGTGACCTTTGAGCTCTCTTTAAAGAGGGCAAGCAAACGAGGACCTGGCCTCTGGGGAAACGTACAGTATCACGTTGTACTGCATAATGTATATGCTGTACAATGCGCGTGAATTGTCACCTAGCACATGTGGCAATGGGGGGGTGGGGGGGGGGGGGGGGTTAAAAAATACACAAGCAAGACGTAGCCTGTCATATTAAAGCAGCCAGCAGCAAATTGCACATCTAGGCTAATAAAAGCGACAGGGAAATTGCTGCCAGCAGATTTCCTCCAAATCTCCCCAGTAATTCCCCATGAGCCCTGGCATTACTGCCTCACTACCCAGCCTCAGATTAACCCCCCACCACTGCCACCCCCACCACCCCTCCTCCGGCCTCACAGCAATGCAGCTCAGGCCTTCACCACGCTACTTTAGCCGCTTGATTTCAGTGCTTGCACATTGTCCTTTTGATCTCTTCAGAGGTGCTTCTTCTTTTCAAATTCTTTATTTTTTATGCACCAGGAGCATTATAAGGACGCCATGCAGTTCAAATATTACAATGTGTCTGGTGTTGGCGGCTTTGTTTGTTTTTGTATTTATGTATACCAGTTTTTAAATCTGTGCCTACATTTTAAGGATTAGGGATTGTTATGTTTTCTAAATTTAAAGTAGATGCCTTGAGATTGCTGAAATGTAAAGTACAATACAAATAAAATGTATTATTATTTATTGTTATTGACAACAACTTTATAGTTTTAGTTTCAATCGTAGAGCATTACTGGTTTTCATTTTTTGTAGTTTGTTTTTTTCTACCATTTTATAAACTAAACCATCAATCAAAAATATAATCCAAATATAATTAGCATCTTTAACTGCATTTTGGACCCATGATGTATGTGTATCCATCTCTGACAATCCCCACAGTGAAGCCACTAGAACAGCTATACCCTCTTACTTTCCTCCTGTGCTCTGACTCCACCTCATCTCTGTCTCCACTCCACTCCCCCGACCTCTCGGGTCAATCGACCCCGCTGCGATTCACCTCTGAAAGTGTTTGACCTAGACCCGGTGTCCAGCCCTGCACTGAGCCAATCGGCATTCAGAACCACATCTCGTCTGTAGGTGCCCGGCACACATCAAAACTAGCTCCCTGTATCTCAGGTTGCAGTGAGGGAAGAGACTCTGCAAGACTCCACACTGTATCTGTATTCTGTATTAGAAAGCCTAATCTGTGTTTTATGGATTATTTTTCTACTCTCACTCTGGCCGTCTCTCTTTCTCTCTTTCTATTGATCTACTGCTTTGACTCAGTTTCTCTCACTCTCTTTCGCTTAATATATCCCTCCCTCTTCCACCTCTCTTTTAGGGAAATGTTAAGGCAAAGTTGTTGTTTTTTTCAGTCACGCTGGCTGTAGAGGTGGCATTCAGTTGTTTGGTCAATTGCTTTGGTCCAGACTCAAATATCTCAAATATATCCGATGGATTGCCATGAAGTTTGATAGGGATATTCATGCACATTTGAGCTCCCTTAACTTTTTTACCCAGCACCATATTAAGGTCAAATTGTGCCCAATTCTATGGCTTATGACCAAAACCTTACTTTCATCTTTACTTTGTGTTTAATGTCCATCAGTGTAGAAGCATTTTACATTATGATGAACATACCAGCTAAATGTCAGCAAGTTAGCATGTTGTCTTGTTTAATTGTTTCCGTCCTCTTATTTTTCTTTCTCAAAGTTTTGGCTTAAATCATCCCTGAGTCTGTTTGTCTTAATTGATGTGATTGAGTTGCTACATTGACCTGCAACGACCTGTCTCATTGTGAAAAGAGAAACAATGAAAGGCATTTTCTTATAATAAGCAGAGTTTTTTTTTTTTTTTTAAATGTATCCGAATATTTCACAAATCCACGGTTATATTACATTTTTGTTTGACTTTTGGACTTTTGTCAGCACGGAGATAATGAAGATGAAAATGAAATGCCAAAGCCGTGCCCAGAAACTGCACAATAAACAAATAGCAGGAGAATTTACTGCCAAGTTTCCCAAAATAACATCAGTGCTTCATCCTGTCAGAGTTGGCAAGTAACTGTTAGCTGAACATGATTTTATTTGAGATCAGTAAAGTTTTCATTTGACGTTATTCAGTTGTGTAAAGTCAGATTAACCTGAAATAGCGTAATAATATGGGTCTACATTGTTTTTTCTTACTATATTCTGTATTATAACGTATATACAATGTATAGTGTTTTTCTATGATGCCATAGCTCTAACTGAGGAACATACATAAAAGTGCATCTGATAGTTATCCTGTAGACAAGGCTATGCTCTCAGGTCATCAGGAGCTTTGGCAGCAGCTGATCAGGGGCATCACTCAGAGGAATAGCAGCGCTGTTTACCTGCAGAGAGAGAAGCAGGGTAAAGGAGGGGCAACAGGCAAGATTGACTGAAAGACAAGCGAGGGGAAAGAAAGAGAGTAGGTTGTGTAATTTGATCGGTACATGCTGGGAACTCATCATTATGCTGCTCATGTAAGGCCCCAACAACCCCCAACCCCGCCTGCCCCACCACCCCCCTACCACCGGGTGCTGCGCGCAAACACACACACACACAAGCACACGCGTTGCACAAGGATGGCAGGCAAGATAGACAAATAACAGACTAATGTAATTATGTAAACGCACCGTCACTCTCATTGTCCGACTGATTGAGCATTCCCAGCACATACGCAAACGCACACTTTTGTCGTAATACTCATGAAACATTGACCTCGGATATTCTGATTCTCAATGTGCTTTTCACTCATTTTTAGGGCCATGTATCAAACTGCACCTCTGAGAATAGACCAGATGTGTCTGTAGCCTTGGAGAGTAAAAGTTGGTTAGAGTCTTTGGTATGTTTGCTCTTTCTGTGGTCATATTTTCAGATAGAAATCAGGAGACTTTAGACTGGCAAACTTCTTCATTCACAGTTTTGAGGTAGTTTGTTATGCACAACTACACAACACACTAAGGTATCAAAAAAAATGATTGATATTAGAACTAAAGTATCAGGTATTGATACCTAGTTGTACTTATTTTTAACCCAGTTTATAATGAAGGCTTCCTGTTAAGGAATACATTCTCCAAGCCCAAGCTTAGATAACCCAAATGTCATCCCTGTCACATTATCAGGGTTGTTTTCTCAGGCTTGATGATGCTCAAAGAAAACATGTTACAAGTGTATTCACAGGCTAATACTACCACCTTGACTTGTAAACTGACCTCTGATGTGTTAAAATTGGTGTAATTCCTCTTAAGGTTTGGCAAACAGCCCTCATGCACATTCAGTCAAAAAAAAATCACTCAGTTCATTCTGCCCTCAATTCCTCATCTGTACAGATTTATGTGGGCTTGAACAGAGCATCTCATACATTGTTGTATTATTTCGTATTTTATTGGAAATCATGCTGATACAGTATTTGAGATATTTTGTGGATTATCACTGAGCACCAATCACACGGTGGATTTGGGAGCACTGCTTAATACTCTACAGTAGAGAAGCTACTAGTCTAACAGTGGATGAAGTGAATAAGCCCAAAAGCTCCTAATGTGCCTGCTGGTTCACAGATTATAACAGATGTTTGTCAATCTGTTTTGGTGGTGAAATGCATTGGCTGTAAACAGTGATAAAGGGTTTTTGGTGAAAAGTGTGGATCACATTACTGTGTTGTTGGTTAAAAAATGATAGATTTTTGTCATTTTCAGTCACTTGTGCATCTTTATCGTTGTTTGGTACTTACTCTGCTACTCATGTCTTATAATACTATAAGTAGAAGGTCACAAGACATCAGTGAATGTATTATTCCACCATGCCATTCCACAGATGTTAAGTAATGTATTTCTCATTCATCATACATGCACAAATTAACATTTTTGTGGTATTTACACCATGAAATATGGATGCATACTGGTTCTCAGTCCCCCACTGTTGCATTCTGAGAACAGTGTCATGATTGACAGAGCAGCACTTGCATTCCAAAATTTATGCGCACACCATGATATCCCCGCTTTAAAATGTTTTCCGGCATAAGGTCATAATTTACCTTGCCTCCAGTTACTTCCTCTTCTCCCTCCCTCCCACCTCTTGATAGCATTGCATGTAATTTATTGTATTGTTTTTAATTAAATGGATGGCAAGGGGGTTTAAGTGCTCAGCAGTTCTAAGACGTGCCATTTCTTATCTGAATTCTAAATTCAGTGCACACCTAAAGCGGGACTATAAAGCTGAATGGGTCCCAAACTGCGCCGCTGCGTGTTAGAGGGATTGAACAGTTAGACAAATGCCACCTTTAGAAGAGAAAAGCGGGGATAATAAAGCAACGGCTGGATAGTGGTGACTACAAACTTCACAGACATCGGGACACCGCGGATTCACCGCTCCAGCAGTCTGGCGGGTGTATTCTCAGTCTGGCATAGAGGATCAGAGAGGAAACAGCCTTGGATTACAGAGATGCTTACCCTGATAAAGGAAAACTTTAAATTAAATGGAGTCACAGCAGGCTCAGTGCAGTTCTACTTCCTTCAGTAGCAAGACCAAACCACACTTCCACACACAATATGTTACGAAACAAGATTACAAGAAATCGGAGTCACTAAAATTGTACAAATGTCACATCTAATTGCTTAATTTCACATTTGTGTGTGTAGTTCATAAACTGTCTCTGACCTCGTCATCCAATCCTTGCAGCAGAAACCTTGCAAGAGTATGGTCAGACCACCAGGGTGCTTAATAAGGAAAATATACTGCAGCAAGGAGTCGTGGGTGGGAATGAGCAAATCAATTTGATTATCCACAGTGCAAGCTGATATGTCTGAATAATCAGAGGGTGAGCTATAGCCTCTGAGGGTTTCTTCTGTATGACTGGCGTTCAGTGTGGCTCCCCTATATATCAGGTCATTGGAGAGTATGCCTCAAAGGTTATTTGCATGAGGTCGCCATTCACAAGACTCAAATTTTATTCCGATGGCGATCTGACATTCAACAATCATGGCCTGATGACCTTCCTGACCTTACAACATTAAAATCCTTTATTTTGTAAATGCACCATTCTCAACCAGTCATGTCAGCGCCCCCAAGGAGAATTCATGTCGCCTTTTTCGCAGCAGATATTTCCTATCATGCTGACATTTTGTTGTCCCCAGACACTTGTGTCAATCTTATGGTAATTTATCCAGATGGATACATGGGTGGCTTTTAAAAACATTTTCTTGTCATGGCATGTTTATGAAATACATGTTATCAATTTTACACTGCTTCCAGATTCTGAGCATGACAGTTGTGCCCAGTGGCCCAAAATCCCGACATGGCCTTTTTGAACATGTAGACATGAATTTATTTACTTCCATATGTTCATGCAAATTTGAGGGACAGAGGCATAGGTGATACAAATCACTCCTATTATCCCGCCTATGCATCAAAGCACCACACACTCGCTCAGATACACACTCACACAAAAGCAGAGATCTCACACTGTGTTTTTCTGTGAACATGACGGACAGGGAGAAAGCAGCAGGACGCTGTGTAGATGATGTCTGCTCTCAACAGAGCTTTAACCTTTCCTTCAGCGTCCTTCCTGCAGAGTCTCTCTTTCCTCCCGGCCCCTCTGTCACACAATCCTATTGTTTGTCCCTGTCCTGATTCAGCTCTCATTATAGAAACCTGTTTATGCACAAAGCTCTCCTAAGACATGCTGCAGGGCATGAGAGAGAGGGAAGAAAGGTGAATCGGATTACAAAAGAAAAAAAAATGAAAAGGATTAGTAGAGTTTGGAAAAAATAGAAGGCAATGAAAAGAGAAGTAGATAAATTGAGAAATGCTGTGCTCAATTCAAATGTGGAAATAAGGATGATAGTAATACTGCTGTTTCCCATGTTAGCATTAGCACACATGTCTGTACATGTCACTTTAACTTTCAAATGGTATTGAAAGAATTAGTTCATTTATTTAATATGTCAGACACTGCCAAACGTCCACCTTCTGTCTTTCCATATTGTATTGACATTTGAATGAATCTGAAACATGTGACTGACAGCATCGCCATGGATATTTTCCCAATACGTACGTTCTGACCACTGAAAATCCACAGACACATCATGTTAACCTTATTCTCAACTTTTTCCACCTCCCCTGGAGAAATGCGATGCAATGATTTCCCAACACACCTACACCAACTCCCTCCCTGCCTCCTTCGGCAGCTAGATTTAAGGTGATAAGTTGCTATACAGCAGCCTCTCTCCCTGCTTTTTCAAATGTGTTCAAGTCATTCACCTTACATCACTGCCTCTGTTAAGTTGCTGCCAGGTCCTCCATCTTTATTCAGTTCACGTGCTTTGCAGATATCCAACACAGTGCCTCCTGAAATGCTGGGAAAAGCACCTACGGTCCCAACCACTCTGCTGTGTCCTGTTTTCATTACATGGACTCCCCAGGAGAGTGTATGGATATAGCAGTGCTCCCTTGCTCTCCACTCACTACTCTTTCTCTCTCGCTCACTGAACACAGTAAGCTGTCTTGATCTTGGGTGGTGAGTTTGCTCCACTGGACCATTTAGGGACCAGATTCTGTTCACTGATGGCTTAGGAGGCAAGGGCCACTCTGCTGCAACAAGGTACATCCAATCAATGTTTTGGTCAGACCCTGAACATACAAACATATAATACAGTATAGGGCGTGATGGCCAAATTGATATGTTAAACTGCAGTACACTATATGTCCTAAAGTATGTGTACAACCCTGCTCACATGTTTTTGTGTACTTTTGGACTGGTGCAGTTTTTACTCTTAGTGCTCCAGCATACAGTTGTATTTTAGACCACTAGCCTAGTTTTTCCAAACAGTTTGGGGAAGACCCTTTCCTGTTTCAGCATGATAATGTCTGCATGCACAAAGCCAGGTTTGCCACAGTTTTGTGTGACAGGCCTTATCACTTTGAGCATCAGTACCTGACCTCATGGGCACTCTTGAGGCTGAATGGCTGCACATTACTGGAGTCTGGTTCTGAAATCTTTCAGAAAGGCTACCCTGAAGAGTGGAGGCTTTTGTAGTTTCAGAACAAGATGCTCAACAATGTCAGATGGATGTAATTTGTGTCTAATGGTGGGATCAGACCTTTTATTTTCTCTTCAAGATGGTCTCTGTGTCAGATTAGGTGATTGTGTTCCTGCCACAATAGCCTAGAGATATAGAGACTACTGCACGTTGAACCTCAACCAGTATTAATTTGTTGTCTTTCACAACCTGCATGAATGCAAAGGTGGTTGGGCTTGATGGACAGAGCTTGTTATCTTTACATTGAGGCCTCCTAACATAACCGAAATGCAGAGTTGGTCTCTCATGACACATTGCGTGGGACAACTCAACACATTGTCATACCCAATACTCGCTTTCATTCCTGAAACCCCATGCTTGACGGTTTAGGCCAATACCAGGATGATATTGTGTATACTTGTCGTGATTCCAAAGCTTGATATCAAGACTGCCCCTGCAGAATGTCCATGTACTACGAAGCTTGATTCTCATTCACACAAAGAGATTTTCAGGTTTATGTATATGAAGTGAGTCCTTCAGTGGGAGCGCCATTGACCTGGTATTGCATGTGTTGGTGTGAGTAACACACTTCTACACTGCCTTAATTTGTCACGAAAGAGCCAGACTGGGGCTAGAAATAGCATTTGATAGCTTCAGCAACTCTTGCCATGCAACTGTCATGAGTCATAACTTTTCATCATTAACAAGCAAATTCAAGCAAACAGAAGCAAGGCTGGATGTAGGCTGAGACTTTTTTGTGCAGAAAACCTTCATTTTACAGCAGTAGGTTTGGTTTGTAGTTGTGCAGCTCACTAGGGAAAAGTATATGAAGGCTTGTGATGAACGGAGGTAGAGACTACTTCAGATCCCCTGGACAATGGTTAAGAAAAGAAATCATTGAAAGCATTGCTAAAGTGGGCCCAAGCTGAGAATCTAACCACAGGGAGCTTCAGCTAGGAAATGGAACTGTTGGGGGTTTGGGCATGCTTCAAAGGTGACCCAGCAAGGCCTCAAGGAACAAGCTATTTCGTGCCATCAGTGTCCTTATTTTTCTCATTGTGTATCTGTCTCTTTCACTACCCTCCCTACCACATTTTCCATTTTCCCACCTCTCCAGCCCTCCATCAGTAGCTAAACTACATGGTGCTGCTTAGGGATTCTCTAGACGACTTCGTCATTCTGCGCTAAGCCAGACAGAAGTCCGTCCTCTGCTTGCATAGCTACACCAAAGCCCTGTGAGCATTCACTTTCTGTTGGTATCCAATCCCTGCCGTCTCACTGTGTGGGAAGCTTTTTTTTGTTATTCACAGCTAACAGCAGCATCAGCATTTCAGACTAAGAATCAGGTTGTGCAAGAAGACTGGGGATTCAACAAAGTTTTTACTTTACTTATCTCTTCTTTCTGTGTCTGGGGACATGCATTTTGATCAGCAACAAAATGGATGAGAGGCCCGCCTGAAAGATGATGCTGTTAAGGAAATAGTGAAAAATAACTGATGCAGAAAAAACACTAATAAAGCCTCAATATCCACAGCACAAAAAATCACAGTAGCTCTCAAAACCATTAGAAAAAATGTCATCAGCTTCAAAGTTGACATGGCAATTGCGATCATCATCTAATGTTTTTCTAACTGTGGTATAACCTTGTTTCCTCCATTCAACATGGCATTTGTCTAATGTTTTGTGAAGTACCCTTTAAGTGTTTCATTAATGTCTAATGAGCTTTTCATTAGGAGAATTCAACTGTGACTTTCCACGCAAGATTATAAGCAACACAAGGTCTAACATTGGGAATGATTCTTCACAGGATTGGCGATAATAATAGCTGCTGCTTTTGTGCTAAAGAACATTGTATTATGAGAACGTCAATGCAAAGAGTGGGTGTTGATCTTTGCAAATGTCATATTCTGTTCCACACGGCTTGAATTGGACTAGTTATTCACCCAACCCCCAGCTTGTTTGTTTGCCACTGCCCTCTAATATTCAACAGTACTACCTTATTTAATTTCCACACGCAGCTTGTCCTCAGCAAAAGTAACACCAGGCAGAGAAAATTGTAATTTCACAACACATCATTGAACATTACCTATTATGATTGCCACATGTTAGCATGCTTATAAAATACAGAGAAACAGCTCAAACATTGTGTTGTGTCTCCTGATATCTGCATTACCTGCATTAATTAAGGGGAGCAGTGGCAGCAGTTTGCCTGCTTATTGATAATGAGGTGCAGTGCCAAGTATGAATAACAGGAGATTGACCATACGTGAGGGGCGACGTAGCTAAATGAATACTGAACACAGCACAGTCAATGGCCGCCTTAAAATGCGTGATTGGAGGGGCACGGGCTGTAATAAACAAAACAACGTGTATGCTGAACAGAAAGACAATTAAACTGCTGCATCTGGCAACGCGACGTGAGTGGGTACTCAGCCACTGCAATTATAGGGCTCCATCACTACTGTAACCCTTCACTGTCGGGACACTGTGCTAGAGCAGATGATAAAGATAATGCTCACTGTCATTCAGAGCCTGTAGAAATGTTTTCAGGAATTGCCTCATGCTGTCCATGCGCCCCGCTGAATCTGGGAAACCCCCTTTCACTATCGACAATTATATTATCTGCTGATTCAATTGCTGGGCTTCTTCTCAGTCCATATCAGTGCTTGCTTTCCTGCTGATCACTAGCTACAGGGCAATCTTCAAGTCCTTTAAAGTAGAGCCCAGACTGTTGCGTTAAAGGAGGGACTAATAAAGAGCAGAGGGAGTATCATTTCAGCTTGACCAAAGGAAAAAAGATGTTTACGCCAATGCTAGAAGTAACAAAAATGTCATTATGACATTTGGTGAAGAGGTTTTAGTTGTGCTTTAAAAGCACAGGCTGTTTATCTTGTTCAAAGCAGAAAGGCTAAGGCCTTTTATGATTGAAGAAATACCTTTGACATTCTACTTTGATAAATACAGGAGTTTTTCCATGTTGATGACAAATTAAAGGAAAAACCAATATAAAATGTCTGAGCCTCCAGAACAGTTTTACTGCTCCTTGGTATAGATCATCCCAGTTGCTGCCTGACACGTTGCTCTAAATCTCCCATAGGTGCTCAACTGAGGTGAGATCTGAAGGCCATAGCATATAATTAACATCATTTTCATACTCATCCAACCATTCAGTGAGCCCTGATGTTTAGTTGTCATGGCCATATATACAATATGTCCAATTTTATATTTTCCTGAGCACTTCAAGGACTTCTTGATACAATTGAAACTCCAGAATAACTACTAAATGGATCTTCTGCTGAGGTTGTGTTTTGGAAACAGCTGTTATCAAGTTCAAGCACTAACATTTGATCTCAAGTTTGTTTTTTGTTTTTTAAATGTGCATGTCCTACAAATCATTCAGGCAGCCTTTGGCCTCCATTAATATCAATTCAGTGTAAAAGCCCCCTACCAGAGGACTCAAACTTGCTTGTAGATCAGCAGTAATTTGAAAAGTGTTCTGTCCTTATTCAGCATTATTTATATTTAATTGCCAGCGCCTCAATTGCTCCCCACCTCACCAAAAACATTAAGCAGAAAGCTGTATGTGTTGTCATTGCTGTTAAGATTGGAAATGCCTATTCCAAAAAACTCTGAAAAGCTTAGTCTCTTCCCTCTCTGAAGTATTATTCCTGCTAGCTGCAGGGCTTAATTTATTCAAGGCTGTTAAAAGCAAAAAAAAAAAAAAAAGGCTTCCCTACTCAAGAGCTGGATTGTTTGGATCTGAATGGGAAACGCTGATAGATTAACTCGACATGGATGGTGCACGCACCGCATGCGGATGTACTGATCTGTAATCTATGTAATCTTCAGCACACAAGGGCGATACGATGCTCTGTTCACTGTGTGGGAAGTCTTTCAATTCTCCAAGAAGAATGGTTTGTTCTTCCCTCAAGTATGTGATTCCTTTCTTGTTTTTCTTACTTATATCCACACTGACATGCCCATATGCCCTCTTTCTCTCAAACTATACCTCCGTCATATGCACACAGATGCAAAAATGAATGCCTGCCTGCACTCTTTGTTTGTCTCTCCCCTTGTTTTTGTCTCCTCTGTGGTGCTTCATGGTTTCATATCTTCCAGTCTGTCTGCTTAGCCGCGGGAATCTTTGCTGACGTCCTGCAGCCGCTGCTGCGACTGAGAGAGATGTTCCAGAGGCACAGGGAGATAAGAGAGACGAGACAATCCCATTAAGACTCACTTTACCCTCCTGACCAAGACCAGAGGTTGGGATTTGAATGTTAGAATATGTGCGCTTAAATCCCTGCATGGCTGTTGGTGCATTTCCCAAAGCAAGTGCACAACCTTAGCTTGTCTATACAGAAGCCGGTGCAGTCTTAGCCACTCTCACTAAAGCCGGCACGAATCACCACACCGTCATTAAGGGAATAACTTGCAGCCATATGCATGAGTGCCCTTTGGAATAAGTCTCTGAGAGTGACACGGCGGCTGTTGTCGGCACAGCAGTGGAGCTGTCAATGCAACAACACAACATGCTGTTCTGATCCATGGGTGAAGCCTCTTGACATCAAAGGTGGCACACAAAAGGATCCATGTTTCCTTTTACTGTTGTCTGCACCTGTCAAAATGGTGCTTGTTTTTTTGTTGTTGTTTTTGTTGTTTGTTGTTTTATGTGCTCCTCCTGCACACCGGCAGTCCAGCTTTGTAGCACCACAGAGACCCCTGGTGGAAGTGGGAAGCATAGCAATGTGAATGTGAATGTGTTATTGTGTGTGTGTGTGTGTGTGTGTGTGTGGGTGTGTGGGTGTGTGTGTGTGTGTGTGTGGGTCAAGACAGTACCCAGCATCTCCAAAACACATTCTATCTGTCTCATTTGCTCTCTCTGTGTGTCTCTGTCTCTCTCTCTCTCTCCCTCTCTCTCTCTTTCTCTCTCACTCACTCACACACACACACACACACACACACACACACACACACCTCTTATCTCTTAGCCCTGGACAATATTTTTGTTGAGCCGCAAGACAAAATGTAAAACCGTCCTCCAACTCGGGGCCCTTTTTGCATCTCCAAACCAGATTTTCCCTGTTAACGGTTTAGCTATCATCTCAACGCACTAGACTGCACTAGAGGGCCAAATTAGAACAGGCCTTGGTAAAATAAAATCCCAATTATCTTTGAACTAGCAAGTACCCAATTATACGCCACAGTTATCTCCCATCTCACAGCCTTCTGAGTCCTCGCCACAGGGCCAATGAGCAAGGATTGCTAATGAAGAGATGCTGAATCACCTTTTTGCCTTCGTGGATGCACAACTGGAGGAGCCTCCTTGATCATCATCCTTGATCAGAGTCATTCCCAGGCTTTGATGATGATGTGGTTCTCTTTTTCCTCTTCTTCTTCTTCTTCTTCTTCTTCTTCTTCTTCTTCTCCTTGTAAGCCTGTCGCAGCACAGGCCACACACTCATGGATACGCCGTCGGCTGCAGCATGTGTGTGATAAGTGTGGAAGAAGAATGAGAGGTCCCTAATCCGTGGCAGAGAGAGAAAACGGGTTTAAAAGGGGTTTATCCGTCTCCAGTCACATAGGATGTGTGTTGGAAATGAGCTGAGCACAGAGGAGGACTCCTGCTGATGTGAAGGCAGTTGATATGTGTTTGTTGTGCACTTTCTTTTCATTCTGTACTCATGGTCCTCATCATCCCAGGGAAGCCTATCTGTACATCACAACGCCTGCTAGAACAGAAGATGACCTCAAATGTGTTGACTTTTTCTTTTTTTTTTAATCTTCCATTTTTCATCTTTTTCCAGTCTTCTATGTGCTAACTGGGATTTCGTTCTGTGCTTTTGTTTCAACTGTTTCAACTTCAGCTACAAATACTTTTAAAACGCTCCCAAAAAGCAACATTTTAGGACATTTAAGCCATTTCAGATATTTCATGTGCAATTTGTCAGCAGAAACAAGCATGCATTAATTTCCCTCTGAAGATTTGTTCAAACATTAAAGCCGCCCTAATCGATAATATTACACAAACTATGGATCAAATGACTGTGTCAAACAAGAAAGGGGTCGCTCATTGTGACAAACACAGAGAATTTTCACCCGACTCCACAGTTTTATTTTATTTTCCATCTGCAGCAGTCGTTCAAAAAGAGCTCTGATAATGTGACTGTGCTCTACTCGCCTAGCACTTAACAGCAGACAAAGTTAGTGACTAGCTGGTGAAAAAAGTGAAATATGAAGCCAGCTAAAGAAACAGAGTCTTAAAAACAGAATGGATACTGGGCTAAATTAATGCTAATGTTCTCCTTACATCTTTATAAGGTGATAATGTTAAATGTGTGTCAAAAGTAGGTGTCATGCAGCTTGTTCCTCTGTCCCTGTAGTAAATGGCCAAAATAAGAGGTACTGCAACTTTTTATAAAGGTACTTCTGTATTTTTTTTAAATCATGTTTGTTGGTTGTTGTTGTTTTTTTATATACCAAACTTCTTTTTTTAAATCTCCATTTTCTAATAGGAGATAATATGCAGAATACTCTAACCTGCTCCTCTTTGAACTTAAACTCCAACAACATCCTTTCAGATATGAAATAAATTCAAACCATGCACCACACTTTGCACTAAAAACCTGACCTTATCTGATCTTTTGTTCTCAGTTTGTCTTTAAAATCTAAAAGAATCAACCACTTCAATATGATGTGATATTGTGATTTTTATCCTTATCTAACAGCAGTACTTTTCAACCTCTGCTTATACACGTCACTAGTCAGTCATCATCTAACCTTACTTCCACTTTGTCACAGCTCTTAAACAGCATTTGGAAAAATAGAAATCAAAATGCCATAATTAATTCGGCATTGCACTGCATCATTGACCTCTGCATGCAATGCATAAGCACACTTTATTTGCTCATCCCATACACACCAAAAGCTGTGTAATGGTATATTTTTAGTCTGAGGAATGAAGGTTCACTTATTCACAGTGTACTGTAGAGCAAATAGCATCGCCTGCTCGTCACAAGTATAAAATATCCAGTGATGTGGAATTTGAACTGTGTGTATAGAAACAAAAGTAATTAATGTGAATTGTGAGTTTTTCATAGGCTGCGTGAATTTATTAATAGCACAAATCACTGTCCTTAAAAGCTGTGCCATACTTTTGTGTTTCAAATGTAGTAGTACTTCCTGGAGGATTCTCTGATTGAACTTTAAAAGTAGAGACTTGGGGGCTGCTCAAGAGTGTAAGAGCTTTTATGAAGGTACAGCAGTGTTGAGAAGTTGCCGTGAAAGAGTGTTTTAAAGTTTAAGAGGCCATGTGGGATGGTCTGGGATTGTTTAAGAAGACACCTATGGAGAGCTGGAGACGCTTTAGGAATTGATGGAAGGCTGTTATGGAGTTTTTGAAAGGAAGGGGGGAATGTAGACTAGAAAGAAAACAGGTTTACTAACAGGAAGTACATCCAAGGTGTAGTTGATGTATCAGATATGACCATATATCCAACTATGTAGGGGTTTTTTGGTTAGTGTTTGCTTTTTTTTATGTATGTTGCACACTTTTTTGAAATGATGATTTAAGTGCAACACAATAGATGCATCATACACCAATGGTATGTATTGCCCTTTAGAATCACTTTCTAGCAAATTTTGGAGAAATAAACAATGGCTTTAGTGTTGGTAGAGTCATTCAGTAGCAGGCAATAGTGTTAAAAACAACTGCATCTATTTATGTGCACAATATGAGTGTATGTTCAATGCTTGTGCTTATGTTCAGCACATTTAAAAATCAGGATATTTTTATAAGGAACTACGACATCAGCAACCTTATTCATATATTCTCACCCGATGTACAGGTTCAGCATCAATTGTTACCTCATATCCTTTTTCCTTGTCCCCAACAGGAAGTCCAGTTAACCTGACGTGCAGAGCATTCTTTGGATACAGCGGAGACGTCAGTCCACTTATTTACTGGATGAAAGGGGAGAAGTTCATCGAGGATCTCGATGAGGAGCGGGTTCAGGAGAGCGACATCAAGTAAGACCCTCAACACCAGACATGTACTGTTAGGGTTTAATTCACAAGGCTAATCTTTTTTCGTTGTTTCTCTTAGATTCGGTTAAATGAACAAAAACAGTTAAACAAAATAACAGTATCAAACTGTATGTGAATATTTCCTAACCGTGTTCATACTGCAGCAGAGCTTGCACACCACACTATATTAAATTCATGAGGTAATTCTAATGTCCTCAAAGATAGCAAAGTCCCAGGGCTTGACCTGGTAAACACCTATTTAAACCCAGTTACCACAACTGTTTGACCACACATCAACAGACTGAACAATAAAAGGAACCTTTCACCACCAAGATATCATTTTAATGATATTCATCAATGTTGTATGTGGCTGCTTAATAATGCAGATAGCTATGCATTCTTAATCATATATATATATATATATATATATATATATATGCACAGCCTAGGAATTCCTCCATTAGTGATCAGTATGCTTTCTGTTGGTGATTGCTTTGCACTGAAATATAAGTGGAGGCAGTAATAGCAGATGGAAACAGACAATCCAGTGCTTTATGTTCATGCAAGTCATATGGGAACAAATATACAAGTTGTCTCTTGGAAATATTGTGTTCTTCAGCTTTCAGGTGGTATCCACAACACAGAATTTCCATTTTATTGAACTCACAAACAAGAAGAAAATTACATTTCAAACCACGGTTGAATAATAGCGGAGAACAACTACTTGGATTTTTCATTCTTACTTTAAACCTGAAGGAAAAAAATGTCTTGAAAAGTTGGTGGAGAGCAGATGCAACTTTGCATGCAGCATTTGGCCGAATGACAAGGTGATATTTTTTTATAGTGGGGGCTCTTTGTTTTGGCTTGTGCTATGTTAAGGTCACATATGAAAAAGTGGAGAAGAAAAAGAGAAGAAAAAACTTGTGGAACTCATCGAGAATACATTTTACTGATTGATTCAAAATCAATTATAAACTAACTACAGATTAACTGATTACCTTTGCTAAGCATTTGTAGTATTAGAGTTTGATATTACTAGTTTAGCCTCTATAAATTACAGTGTTTGTTAGTTTACCTCTTAGGTCCAGACTGAAATATATCTTGATGAATTGCTATGAAATTCTGCACAGATATTCATGGTCCCCAAAGAATAAAGCCTACTGATTTTGGTGGTCCTCTGACTTGACCTGTAGGGCTACCAGCAGATTAACATTTTTGACTTTTAGTGAAATGGACCAACAATTGCCTTGACAACAACTGAATGGATTGCCATGACAGTTGGTACACCCGTATCATTTCCCCCCTCAGGATGAATTTTGATCACTTTGGTGATTAAAGAATCCTTTAACTTTCACATAGCACCATTATCAACGTCAAAATGTAAATGACTTGATCAGTTAATTAATACTGAACACATGTGAAACAGTGATTAATAGGAGATCCTGTGATGCTGCAGTTGTCATTACTTTTATCAAAAGAACCATCTGATTAACCATCTGTGACAATACAAGCAACATTTATTATTAATTCATTATATTTCACCTTTATTCACACAGACCAGTTGAATTATGATCAGATTATCAGATGCAGTGGGAGCATGGGAAAGGCAAGACTTCCCAAAGCTAAAAGGATTAGAAAACATCACAAAAGACTCCAACAAAGGAATAGCCTGACAGAAATCCAAGTGGGAAAGGTGTTGCCTCAAAATTAACATACGGTAACTGAATGCCATGTATTTGTGCAGTGACTGAGACACTGTGTCCCAGATGTTACCAAAAAATGCGAGCAACAAATAATCTGTCTGTGGGTTTAACGGTGAAGAGGAAATTCTTGATCCTTGAGAATGAGTTTCTTTGCACCACCAGGGCATTCAGAAAATGAGGTGAAGTACCCTTACTCTACCTCATTTTCTGTCAGGCGTGTCAAATTTAACAACGAAGGAAACAGAATCACAAGTAACTGTCTTTCATTTACTCCTGGTGGTATCTAGGTATCCAAATAGTTTTGCTTTTATTTGTTGCCACCCCAGTGCAAAGAAGGTGAATAGAAATGTGTTTTGTTGGTGTTCACAGCATTGGGGGGGGGGGGGATCAGCAATATCTCTTTCCAGCAACAATGTTCTGTTGTTCTGGATAGCCACAGGGCTTCACTAACAAGGGACTTTCTATTTTTCTTATTTTCAGAAAGTTGTTTCAATATAGTCCCAGCTGTTCCCAGTAAGATTTGAGGGTGCTAACATTGTTGTCAGTGTTTTAAAGGATACATTTTTTTCAAGTCTGTCTTAAAAGAATAGTCAGGTGCAAAAATTAACATTAACACTCCTGTTCCTCCTATTCATACTGGCCGTTAAGAGATCCCTTCAAAAAACAGTTTCAATGTAATTGACGGGGGACAAAATCCAGTCCTCCTTCTGTAAAAAAAAATTGTATGTAAAGGTTTATTTGAAGCTAATATGTGCAGTCAACCTTAACATTACATCTCTCATTTAAATGTAGTAACTGTAGAACATGATCCAGTTACTACTCTAATCTCTATTCACTTCTCAGACCAGGGCAAATAAAACCAAACTACCTGCATGGTCAGATAGAAGAAATAAGATACATATACAGCATTACTGATGATGACATCACTGCAATTTAACACGAAGGTGTGTCTACACTAATATACACACATGATACACCCCTTCATGTTCTGCCCCACTGTACTCTTTTGACGGACCACACGTATGACTAGAAAATCCCTGTTGTCGACAAATGCCGTCTAATGAAAAGGTTAACTGTAAGCAGCATGACAAGGCTGGGAGGAGAGTTAGCGGCCCAGTCGGTGACCTGGCATTTCGAGATGTCTCTATTAGCCAGCTAGAACGCTCCAACCAGCTCTCAGCAGCGCTCTCTGTTGTGAAGGACACCAGACCAATTAGAGCCTATAGGATCTAGGGCCGGTGGAGGACGGGGGTGGGGGGCGGTAGGTGGCAGCATTGGGTATGTGCCATAATGAAGATGAAAAGGGAGAAAGCTGAGGAGTGTGTCACATGGTAGTCAAATGAGGTAACAAGCCAAGAGATCAAAACTCTGACCCTGAGCTGCTCTCAAAGAGAATGTGTGCACGGCCAGAAGTGAGGAGGCTTGTGTGTATACGATATGTGGGTGTCCGCAGTACGTTCACATTCAAGTTTTTCAAGTGCATATTGTTATTGTGTGCTGCCACGTGATGCTGTCTCTCCCTGTGTGTTTTTATTTATTTTATTTTATGTTCCCATTCGAATGTGCACCACTTCAAATCCTCTCCCTGACATCATTCCATGAGCTTTTAGCTTTGAAATGGAAATTAATCACACGGGAGTATTCCCTGAAGGGCTGCCTGTAATACATGAAATGGAGCTTTTGGCACAATGTTTCACCACTGAGATCCCGGGTTGATAAAAAAAAAAAAAATGTGGCTGCAGAACAAGACTTCATGGTTCTCATAGGTGAGGTCTCAGTGTGGAATAGAGACATAAAGGCTAGGCTGCTGAAGTTTTAAACCAAATAGAAGTTTCAGTCCCTGATGCAGGGGCATGCAGCGCCCTTTTGAGTAGCAGTTCAAGTGTAAAATTTCATTTTCTAACTCTAATTAATGTTCTTAGAGATATATTCATGGTAAATCAGGGTACTTACACAGCCCGGACATGCCTCAACTGTTTATTAGTGTTGTAACCACAGTAATTCTTAGCATTTTACAGCCTGATATTGGTGCCATCATGACAGGCTAACAATCATATAAAATGTTATACATTTCTGATTCTAATGGGATTCTAAAGTCTTTGCAGAAGAGGAGGTAGTCAGTATCTAACTAGCTGTACGTGATGTGTGTTATTTTAAGGGACAATGCCCATTGATCAGTATTAAAGGAATAGTTTGACATTTTGGGAATAAGCTTTCTCCCTTTTTTCCCTCAATATCGCCCATATCCGTACGGTAAATTTGAAGTCAGAGACGGCAGCTGCTCGGCTTAGCATAAACATTTGAAATAGGAGCAGGAGCAAGTTGTTTCCAGTTTTTAACATAAGCTAAGCTAACTGGCTGCTGGCTTCACCTTCAAATTGACCATACAGATATGAAAGTATCAGTCTTATCATCAACTCATAGCAAGAAAGTAAATAAGCATTTTTTATCCTCATCTTCTGTCCCTGGCCAGATGTTAAAAATGCACTGAAAAATTCAACTAAAATTCTCATTTCAGGGGCAGAGCTACACTCTATAACCTGTTTGACACCTACAAAACACTGTTTTACCACATAACAGCTAAGCTTTATCTCGACACAAAAAAGGAATTCTCAGCATGCATTTTTATACCCTCCATTTTCTTCAGGGTCACGGTCACAGAGCAGCAGGCATCCTTTTTTTTCCTGCAGCTCCTTGAGGGTGTGCTCACGCATCCCCAGGCCAGCAGGTGGATATATTCCCTACAGTGTTTTCAAGGGTACTCCCAGCTTGCCATACTCAATAAGGCACATAAGGGTTCATGACTCCCTGCAGGGCATCTTTACCAGATATGTGAATCCGGTCAAGATACTCCCATTAATACTGAGCTCTGTACCCATTTGACCATTGTAACCTTATGAGAGGGTCAGAGGAAAGATTTATCAGAAAAATCCAGAACCCAACAAACCTGTAACCAGAATGCTTGAAAACTGGAATACTGTGACCACTAACATTTTGGCACGTGTACGCTAACTCCAAGCTGATGCCTCCTGGGTGATGTGCCACTATAAACAATTTTACATTTCAAGTCTCCCTTCAAGAGAATTTGCTCTGATCTAATTCACATCTACCTTTGGGGAGTCAGGAAAAGTGCAGGCAGCAGGGGACCTAAATTTTATCAAGCAGCAGACAGTGAAGCGTTTAGAAATAAAGAAAAACATGACAACACGGTGCAGTTCAAAAGTTCGGGTGTCACATTGAGGCTGCGGGGAGAGATTGTACAAGACAGTATTAGGACGGGTTAGACACAGAGTCACGATGCTTAGAGATGATTATAGCTGCAGCACCTTCCATGTATTTATCCAATAAAAGGTTTCAGGCTAAAATGAGACGTGTTAATGTTTTAAGTAAATAATAGCCACGGAGCAGGTTGCTTTGACCACTGAAGCTCGTCTTTGACACCTGCAATAATCTCACCACCTATCATTGACCCAATTCCATCAGCAGCCAGCAAGTAGAGATAGAGGAGAGCTAGCTCTAAGTACCTCGGCATCATCCTGGACAATAATCTGAGCTTTGATCACCACATCACAGACATCCATAAATGCTGGTAACAAAGACTGTCATCCACACAGTTTGGGCTCTGTCAGTCAAACCCCAGCTCCTGCTCCTTCTGTACCAAAGTATTATTCAACCCATCCTCCTATACTGTGCCACCCTCATTGACAATGCCATCACCCCTGCCACCTGCTCAACCCCATGCTTCACCCTTCTCCCCTCTGGACACAGATACACACAATCACTCTGCCAAAAAACATGCTTTGCTTTTACAATCACTGCTTTAAATAACCTGGGCACACTGTAACAGACGTGTGTAGCTGCGATGTTGATGATATTCTGTTTGAGTCTTACTTGTTTTGAGGGTTTGATTGTGTACAGACTGTGAAAGCAATTTTCCTCTAAAGAGGACAATAAAGAACGAATCTCAATCTGGTTTCCATGACACTTGACACACGAAACTTGTAAACAGCTTTAAATGGGAAACAAGGATTTACATTTAAATTGATGTTGGATTTTTGGTCATTTCACAATATGAAACATAAAGTCACGCAACCAAACACAAACCCAGGTGTATTTGAGAAGATCCTGATGCGTGCTGGTGTATCACAGTGAGTCATTGCGTTGCCTCCTCACTGCGCACAGCATCAAGGATCCTGGCTCATTTCACATCTCCATCCAGCTCCACACACATCCCCAGTTTACCGCCGTCCTCGACTTTCATACACACCACCTGCCAGATGTGTGCGTGGGCGTCTTCATGCTTCATGGTTTCTACAGCTCCTCTCTCAGACACATGAAGTTTCACTTATTCCTCCACTCAGAACTTTCATAAGCAAGTGTGATGGATATGATAAGGCTAAAAAAAGTATCTTTTGTAAACCAAGATTGATTTTTTTTCTTCTTTGCTAACACCTACAGTGTTTCAGCTCAGTCTATGTTGAGTCACACATGGGTGCCACCTCTTTAAAAAGCCATCAGGATGGATCTATACCCCAGCCTTGTGGAGGCCCGTGTCTCTGCCTGACTGGTTGCACAATGGAGAAGGATGAGAGTTAGAAAAGCTCACAGGAATTAAGAGAAAAGGCTAAATTAATTTCCACCTCACATACATACTCACTCGAGCCTCAACCCAAGTAATTTGTGACTGACTTGTATTGAACCTTCCTGCTCCCCGGCAGAAGCCCAGGTTAAAAAGTACTACTTTGTCATTAGTTTTTATGAAGCAGCTAGTCCACGTAGCTTCAAAATGATTACCCCTAATGGTTTTTCATTGTGCTTGGTCAATAAAAGAAATTTCTCAGCAAGTGTGATATTTTCCATGTGGGATACCAATTATTAAAAACACTTTGTAAAGCTAATGTAAGGTATTGCCATGGCAGCGGTCGTTGTATGGTAATTTTTATTTATCTTCTCAGCACTCCACAATCTGCTTTGTTTAGTCTGTTCATTGATCAAAAAGAATTACATGAGTTTTCATATTCAGATGCCCCGCGGCAGGCAGCAGATGAATGTCCAAGTAGCACTCATACCTTTTCGCACTATTAGCTCCATGTATCATTAAAAACAGGTTTGAAATAGCTGCAATTTTGTAACCTTAAAAAGCCTGCTCATATATCATTCCTGCATTCATACAGCCACCCAGCAGGATAGATTCAGCTCTTTTATTCATTATTGTTTTCTTGTTGGTCGCCTCTTGTTATAAGAGTTTGTTACATGTGCTTTAATCAGACTTCAGGGCCTATATTTTTCCATGTATACCTTTGTTCTAGACATGTTTTAGGTGAACTTACTAGCTTTGGGTGATTCCAGGGCATTGTGACTATGACTGGGGGCATTAAAAAGTCATGCTGCAGGAAATGCTTCATCATGTTAATGGCACTTCCTAGCTTGTATACAATTATTTTTCCACCTTTGTTGCATCTTTCCCTGAAAGACGTTTAGCCACACGCTGAAGTAATGGCATCAATCCCCCAAATTTCCATTATGAACACATTTTCATGATGTAGACAGAATGTTTTGTTGTTTTTAGGAATCCATGGTTCATAAACATTTTGAAGTATAGTTCCAAATAAATATAACTCTGAAAGTGGGTTGTTGTGGTTAAATCCATGGCTCCTCCTGCCCACATGTCAAAGTGTATTTTAGCTCCTGATGGTTAGGTCAGTACCTCAAATGGTATCTTGCTGCCATCAGTGTCTAAGTATGTGTGAGTGTGAGAGTGAATGAGTAGAACATTGTTAAGTGCTTTAGATAAAGGTGCTATATAAATACCGTCCATTTGCAGTCCATTTAGGTCTGTAGGTCCAAACATTAACTGCATTGTATAGAGCAAGCCTGGACTTGCAAAAAGGGTAAAGGCTGTTAAGGGGATTGGCTGTATTATTAGCCATTCTAGCAGTGCGGTTTATCAGTAGGAGTACGTATGTCAATTAGTCTGTCTGTCTGATTGGTTGATGCAGAATGTAATTTTTCAGCAAGCATTAGCATACTAACACACAAAAGTTAACATGGTACACATCTTACCTGCCGAACATCAGCATGTTTGTATTGTCAATGTTGACATGCTTAAAATTTGAGTCAAAGCACCGCTGTGCCTCACAGAGCCACTAGTGTGGCTGTCACTCTTTGTATTGTTAGTGCTAATTCTAAGTTCTGCTAATTAGTCTTGATGATATGTCTAGGTCCTGATCAACAGTAAAAATCCTTTAGAGCCTTTAGTATCAGATCGACTGAATCAGTTCCCTATTTGGGGGGGGGGGGGCTTAAACTTAAAACCTATACATACATATACACTGACAAAAGCCATACTGTCTTGTATGGATGAAGAAGGTCTGACTGTTCAGTATTAAATTAGAGCCAGACTCTTTTAAAGAGTTTAGTTGAAAAGTGCTTAGTTTGTCCAATAGTGTTGAAAGGGTACCCTGACATTTTGGAGGTTTGTGTGTCACCTCTTCCTGGTGGCTTGTTCGCATTGTCAGCATTTCTCATTGTAGCCAGTTCACTGCAGCTTGCTACTGTTCTTTCCTGTTGTTTAAATGATAAAAATCCATCACTAATGAACATAACACCCTGCCAAAAGTTCAGTGGAGAAAAGTAAGCATCTCGGTGTCATAGTGTCCTTCCAGTAGAGCCCCTCTTTTTCATGTGTTGTTTTAGATGCAGTAGAAATATGTAGATTTCTGGAAAATGGCTGAATTCTATGTAACAAAAACATCAAAGAGCTTTTTTTCTGTCACTAACCCTCGTGGCAAAACGTTATGTGATAGGTTGGCACTGTAGTGCATCATGACAGTCACACTATTATCCCCGTACCAAGTTGTCACAACCAATAGACATCAAGAGCCTCAGCGAGTCAACAAAGGAGTATTTTTCACGGGGGAAATCTGTCATGACCCATATGATGCTGACTTCTTGTCAGTCATAGACTGTTACCTCCTACCTTTGTTATGTACTTTTCTTTTATTGATGGACTAAAATGTTGCCTCTGGAAAATAAAAGCTGCCACAAATGTCAGCAGATTATAGAGCTTCTGTCTGATTCTGCTGCGTGTAGTTATCTGTAGTAATATAGGTAAGTATGAATTTAATTAAATGACATTAAATGTTCCTGCATACAGATTGTATCTAGATATGCTTTAACCTGATTACATTTACACCTGGTATTACTATTGTATCTCCAGTGCCCACAGCCCACACTCGCTAATTTTGCCAATCAAATCACAATCCATCCTCAGTGCGTCTTGGATGCATTTATACCTGTGCTTTCATGTGGTCAAGCACAATCCAGTTGCAATCTGATCACCCAAAATGCATTTTGATGCAAGGTGCAAAGGGGAACACAGTCTCAGAATTGTCCTCCACCCAGATAGAGGCTTATATTTCCAAGGTCATGATTTATGGATTCCAGGATGCATACCGTTGACCCATCTCAAATTTCCTAAGGGCAAACATTTCTGAAAGAAAAATCCATATTTTATTAAAGAGTCAATACTCTACTTATGACTTTTTGACTGCCTACAGTCTAGGGTTATTGTTTTCCATATTTTTTTCTCTTATTATTTTTTGTATTTTTGGTACACAGATTCAGAACATTTGATTTGATGTTATTTAGAATCTGTATTCACAGAGCATAACTGCAAACATTGGGACTACAAAATAGCTCTGCATGTTCTCTGATGTTCTGAGTCTGATTTTTCTGGTCTTTGTGGTTTTTCTCAACCCATTCAGACATCTTAAACAAAAACTGTCAGAAGCTACTTTGATGTTCAGTTCACAGTCTGTAATGAAGCATTTGGATTCCTTTTGGGCAGACATTTGAATCCATGTTGGTGTTCAAAATTTACCAAACAGCTTGTATGTTGGTTTTGTAAAACCAAGTGTGACTCGCAAACTTGTAAAAGCTTTGACAAACAGATATATCAGTCGTCCTTTGTTGATTAATTGATGGTTCACCATCAGACACGTCATGTTCTGCACTTGTCTTTGGTTCAGACAGTGAATCCTCCTTTCATCAACTCCTCAACACCAGAAAAGTCCAGTGTCATCTCATCCGATGGCGCCCAAATTAAACAGCTAAAGAAAAAATAAATCAGCTTTGGTTTGCTGTAAATGTCTACAGTATCTGCTTTGTTACACCAGGAAAACCCTTTTTCATATGTTTCTTAAAATGAATGAAGGGGGAAATGAAGGGAGCAGGTGATCACACTTGACTCTGCCACTCTCCCTGGTAAAATGACCTTTAGCAATCTGGCAATGTCCTGACAATGACAGTGTACACTGTCTCTCAGTGCTGCTCTGCTTTACTTACTCACACTTTGGCTCTTTTGTTTTCTACTGAAACCTCCCAGATTTTAATCATGGTGTTGTGATTAAAGCTGCAGTAATCAATATTTTTATATTAACAATGGATTAAATGACTTTCTGCAATGTGAAAGGTGTCGTTCCCATCAACACATCTGAGCTGTTTAGAGCCTTTTGGTCTCTTAATTGTTTTGGTACTACAGTTTGCACACTCTGCTCCCATTGATTAGTTTTCCAGTCACAACAAAAACATCTGACTCAGATTCATCAGGTGGACACAAATTCAGATGTGATGATAATTGTGCTCATGTGTTGCTTTGCAAGAAAGCAGCAGTTTGCAGAGACATGTCATATAAGCTTGTTCTGCTGCCCCCAATTAGCCAAAAAGAATCAATTAATGAAGCTTTAACTTTAGTCTGTGACGCTGATTTAGTCTACATTGACTGAGTAAAATGCTTAAAGAATTTAGTGGAATTAATTACAATATAGCCAAGCTCCTCATGAGATTGTATTAAGGTACTGAGAAAGGTGAACGCAACACCAGCTTAGCATCCATGTGTAACCTTTTTTCTGTCCCCTTGCAGGACAATCCGGGAGCACCTGGGGGAGCAGGAGGTTTCCATCTCTCTGACTATCGACTCTCTGGAGGAGAATGACCTAGGCAACTACTCCTGCTATGTGGAGAACGGCAACGGACGGCGACAGGCCAACATCCAGCTTACCAAGAAAGGTTAGGCTAGACACACACAAACACAAAAAATTAAAATTTTTATAATATGAAAAAAGTCCAATTATTAGATATACCACATTTTACCATGAATCCATCAGATGGAAATAAAAATTGTTGACCTTTTAATAATGGTATAGTGTGAGGAAGCCTGACCAGAGTGACTAATAAGGGGGTTGGTAGCAGACTTGTTGAATAAGTAAAAACAGATTCATTCTGGTCAGTGTCACACAAAAAAACAAGTGTCTCAAAAATAAATGAATAACAGGTAAATCAAATTGAACTGGCTTAACTCAGGATGACTCAAACTAAGGCATGATCACATGCACACAGCTACACTGTCATCCTCTAATTTCTGCTCTCCTAATCCCACATCACTCCCCTTAAATAGGCCCCCAATCTACATGTGTCCTTCCCCTCATATCATCTGGCATATAACAATGCTACTTGTATCCGTCAACATTGTTTACAACAAAACGCATCATCCACAACATAATCCTCATTAAAAGCCAAAATAAGTACATGACATCACTGCTGATGTCATATTCTTATTTTGGATGGCCCATTCAAAAGGGATTTAAAACACAGTTTTTAGTTTTTGATGACAATTTTCTGGAATTTGGACTTGTCAGTTGGCATAAATAGGTTTGTGACTGGATCAGGATGGTGACCAGGGTAGTAGATGAAGATGATGATATAGATTTTGATGACTGTACTCTAATTTGTAGTGGGAGAAAATGAGGAAAGGAGAAGAAAACAGGCAAGATGAAGTAAATCATGGCAGTAAAAGAAGCTTGGAAGAGAACAGTTCAGATGAAAGCAGCAGAGTTCAACACAAAAAGGTTGTGAGAAAGGAATTTAAAATAATCCTTAAATTCAAAAAGGAGGATGAGCATGTTGAACTAAGTCCGATAGCGTTGTCTAGGGAATTGAAAAAGAAGCTCAAAGGTGGAAATGGATAAGATTTTGATAGATGGAAGCTTGTTTGTAACATGTCAAACAGAAGAACAGAAAAATAAAGCTTTGCATATTGAAAGTATTTTCAAGAAAACGGTAAGTGAAAGAAGGATTCTGGGTGAGAGTAGGGTGACGGGGGGGGGGGGGGGGGGGGGGGGTAAACTGGTATAAGTATAGATGAAGACTCGGAAAACTCTGAGCATTTATGGGAGCATAGTGAGTAGAAAAAGTGATTGAAAAAGAATTAATGGTAAAAGGGTTGATAACTTAAGTCCAGAATTTAATGTTACAAATGCCAGAGTTATTGGCATATAGCAGAAAGGAAAGCAAAGGGTGTCCCAATTGTGTATGTGATCATAAAGTTGAAGACTGAAGAGATAATGTGTAGAATAAATGTTTTAATTGCAGACACCAACACAGGATAATGTATGGTAATTGTGAAGTCAGGAAGAGGTAAATTGAGCAAGTGAGGGCAGTTAACAGCATAAGCTATGCAGAGGCAGTGAAGAGGGAACAAGGACAAAGGAGAAAGGATGAAACTGACAAACTTAACCAGGAGTATAAAAGATGTATCCATGGAGCATATTAATAAAAGACTTGAAGCAGATGGGAAGCGGGGAGACCCAGGTGATAAGACAATCTGATTTTTCAACAATGGAATGCAAGAAGTTTAATAGCAAATGGCCACGAGTTTAAAGTCTGCACCAGGCAAGGATCACATGTGTTATATAATGATAAAACATCTCAGTGAATCATCCAAGGATATTTTATTGGAACTATATAATAAAGTTTGGGAGGGTTGGGAATTGCCACAAAGCTGGAAAGAAGAATGGCTTTAACACTCAACATCTGCAAAATAATGGAGAAAGTGATAAATGAAAGGTTAACATATTATAGTGAAAATAAAAGATACATATCCAAATACCAGAGTAGCTTTCTGAGAGGAAGAAATAGTTTGGGATCCAGCTTTATATTTAGGACATGATTAGAAAAGTGCATATAAACAGAGAAAGTATAATGGCTGTCTTTTTTGATTTAGAGAGAAGGCATACAGTATGATGTGGGGAGAAGGATTATTAATCCGAGGTATTAAAGGTGAAATATATAGATGGATTGAGGACTTCTTACTAGGAATATTAATATAAGTCAGAATAGGAAAGAACTATTCACTATTATTACCTACATGATAAATGATGTATTTATGGAAATAGAGAATGGATTTTCACTTTTTTGTGGATGATGTGGAAATTTGGAAGAGGAGAAGAAATGTGTAATTCATTGTAGAGAAATGAAGGGCGCTGTTACAAAAGTAGAAGAGCAGTCATATAAATTGGGTTTTAAATCTCCAGTTGATAAGACACGACACTTTAAAACCTTGAAAAAGCTTTGTATAGACAGTGACACAGAAAGCTACAGAACTTAAAGTAGATCAATGAAACTTTAGTCCAACAGTAACATTGCCGGCAGTACCACCATGTATACTTGCAGACACCACGTTAGATTTTATATTATTAGAAAAGAAGAACAGGGAAAGAGAGTTCATTTATAATGCAGCCATGTATTGATAGTTTAGTTAATAAAGTAAAACTAGCTTTTATTGTCCAGGAGTTTCATCTCAAAGTAGGGAAAGGATCAGTGAGCAATGATCAATGTACACAGGAGAAATGCTTCCAATATTGTTAGCAGTGCAGTGGAGAGAAGATACAAGACCTTTGAGAGCAATCATTTGTTCAGATTCAAGCTCATCATTAGCCAGTTTACAGTGCAGACATTCAGACAGCAGACCAGACATTCTGATAGAAGTACAACAAACACATTATACACAATTCAAACGATGGCTCCTACAATGGTATTTATATGGCTGCTGGCACATATTGGTATCAAAGGGAAATGAAATGGCACATGGGGCTGCAAAAGCCACAAAAATAATCACACTGGTTTGGTAGTTAGCCTCAGCAAGACAGAAATCAAGAGCTTTATTAAGCAGAGATTGAAGGAACGGTGGCAAAAGTGACGGGAGGAAGAGAGGAAAGGACAAGCGTTCAAAGGAAAGTGAGAGAAATGAAGTATGCAGGGAGGAACAGGAGAAATGAGACAATAATATGAGGCTAGGTAAATGGGTAAACATAATAAAGGCAGATGTGAATCCTGTGGGCAAGAAGAAATGATGAAGATGTTATGCATCACTGTCGGAAACAGACACCCGACTCAAAACTTCAGAAAGATAAAAGTACACTTTGATCCAATAGAGATTCTACAAAAGAACTCAAGAAAATGTGTGTTATCCAATCCTATTTCATTATCTTAGACTAATTTGAATGAGAAGATTTAAGTTTTTCAATGAATATTTATATACTAGACATGTTGATCAACACTCCATACCAGTTGGTGGCAATAATGTACCAATACGTTGTTTGCTAACCACCAATAAACCCCAAAAAAGAAGAAGAAAAAAAGCCTACTGGAAAGGTTAAAACAAAAGCTAATCTATGTGTCAAGAAACTCAAGACTTTAATCAATAAACAATAAGTGAACTTAAATACGTGTCTTGATTAAACCTTGATTAAATGCAGGTGTAGATGTAACACAATGCTCAACACAAAAAAAAACAGGATAATAAGTGAAAGCTGTGCCACGTATACTGGATAAACAAACAAATGACAAGTACGGAAAGAAACCCCAACTGTAATAGGGACAAATGGTGTTGTCTCAGCCACTTTGTCACACATGTTAAAGCTTTGGAGGTGAAAAACACTATTTAATGCCACGGGCCTTCACACTAACAATAGAGTGAATCTTTCGCAGCAATTTACTGAGTACAAAGAAGAACAACTAGCGGGATTCTGGGAATTGACCAGTTGTTTCTCGCCTCGGGGAGTAAAAAAATGGGACAGTATTGTAGATAGTGCAGAAAGCCTATTCATCCCCTTCAGCCTGAGGAAGTATTAGTTTGCAGTGAAAGAAAAAAGCGCTTTTGGAGAGAGGCAGCCTTCGGTGTTATGATGCCAGACAAGCTGTTTGACTGTCTGGGCAATGACATCTCCCCCCCAACACACACACAAATCCTCCTTTGATCGCCGAACTCTCACTCAGACATTTTCTCATCTTTCATCACTGGCTACTGTTGCCTCTCCCCCTCCCCGTTCTCTTTTTATTCAAGCAAACATTTTTCAGTTTTGCTTCTGATTTCGCCTCACTGAGGATGACTGTTTGAAAGTTGATTCCGTGATGATTTTAAATTGAGGTGCACACACTTTTCAGTATGGTTATATAAGTGAGGATTTATTTTTTTTTTTAATGTTTTAGCAAGGCTGGGGGGGGGGGGGGGGTCGCTGCAGCCTTTAAGTTGTCAGCGTTGAATACATTTACATAGTAAGATATTTTTCCTCTCTTTTAAGCTCACAGCTTTGGATCCAGCTTTGATGGCAGCCCAGTTCTCTTCCATTTGCTATATTAAAGGGGTTTATGCTGCACCGTCGAAATCTCAGAATAAACCGGAGAAGATTAGCCTGTTCCTCGCAGGATTGCAGGTCCACGAGAAATCGACCCATTCCCATGTTTTTATTTGGTGCATCCTTTGGTGCAGAGCAAGCCCACTCGGTGTTTACGCGGCCTTTCAAAATGCGTCAAAGTTTTCCTCGCTTGTCTCTTGAAGTTGTTGAAAGCAGCACACGACACTCCAAATGAATTTGGCCGTCTCAGCGTGAGAATGTCTTTATTCTCTCTCTGCTTGCCTCTCTCTCTCTGTCCCATGCACACATATACACACACACACACACACACACAAACATACACATTCATACACTTTGAATCATGCAGCATCAATCAGAATATTTCTCCTGTCTTGTATGTTAAGATAGCATGGAGATGTGTCCTTATTTCAACTCTTGCAGTCAAAAAGTTGTGCCTCTCCAAGTCCTCCTGACCAACTTTTTTGACACAACAACATACACACAGATCATTTTTTCCTTTTGTTTGCAACAAGGAAACAGCTGCCTATACTTTATATGGTTATGTAGAGTCTTGATTTTGGAACATGATAAGCAGCAGACATATTTTTTTCTTTAATTTTACAGTGCAACCACTACTGTCTTTTTCCTTTTTCTCCCTTTTATCTCCATGCCTAGATAGAGAAAGATGCAGAAATAGAGAGAGAGAAACGGGTGATGTATCGCCTGATGCCATGTGGCTCCATCAAATCCAGCCTTCTAGTCGTCAGAAGCTAATTTGTCTTAATCTGTCCCAGTGCAGCGCTGCTACAATATATGGATGCCAGGCAGAGAGGAATTGGCCTCCTTCACTGTAATCTCTGCTGCTTGAGGAGCAGCTGGCTCGTTAGACTGTCCAGATATCTGAGGATAGAAGCAGTGTTCACTGAGGCAGGAGTGCAGAGAGGAGGTGGAGGGGACAGTGAAGAGGAAGTCAGGGAGAAGTGGAGTTGCCTGGTTCCAGCTATTTTTGCAGTGCTTGTCAGCCGCAGCACCTCTCATAGAAAAGTACACTAATTCAGGATGATTCCCAGGCCGAGTGGGAGAGAGAATCTGAGACAAGAAGTCAGAGTCTACATGGTGCCCCCGAGTTTGTTTGCTCTCTTGTTTGCGTACGTGTGTGTGTGTCCGTCCGAGAGTTTGGCTGAAGGTCGTCGCCTGGACAGGCGTGATGAAGCGGGGCGGGCCACGCTCGTTAGCTTTCCAGAACACCATCCTTCATCATGGGAGCTGTCAGCCTGATGGCCGCTGCAGTGGGATGGGCAACGCGCACTCCAACGAGGTTAAATGTGCGTCGGTGATGGATGGTGATGCGCGCGAGTCCTCTCTCTGTCCGTGTTTGTGTGTGTGTGTGTGTGTGTGTGTGTGTGCGGCGAGTCCAGCCTTTTACTGTTGTCCATTAGTCAGCCAATGAAGGCTGACCACCCAGATTTTGTGAGGCGTAGCCAAGAGAAAATATTCAATTGCAAAAGATGGAGTGACATCCGACAGAAAACACTGTAAAAAAATAAATAAATAAATAAAAAAAAACCTTGAAAAAGAGACGAGATCGTGAAAAGACAAAGCAAACGACTTGGTTTTCAAGGAAAGTTAGTAGACCGTGGACTAATGGAGTCCATTGCCCTGTAGTGTAAAATATCACCTCTCATCCTCCTTAGTAACAGCAACAGTGACTTCTACTGAATATTTGTGTCTTGTGGACCTTTCTTAAAACACCACAAGTAACCACATCGAAAATAATCATGAAATATTAACAGTGAAGTCCAACAGTTCATTGAATTCAGCTTCCACTGATGCTTTTCATGAGTTCACGTCAGACGACGGTGATGACGGATGGCGGGGAGAGTGGACCGCTTCGATCTGATGATGAACAGCCGCTTCAACTAACAGCCGAGAGCTTTTTTCTTCTTCTCGCACGTCTTTGCAGCAGCACACACATGTAACCGATCTTCATAAGTGTGGCCGTCTGATCTGTCGCATGCTATTGTCGCGGCAGTTGCCTCAATGTGAGTTTTTTTATTATCCAATCCAGCCAGGAGGCGTTAAGTGACAGGTATAGAAGTGTCATCTGGATACAATCCAGTCACAATGAGCATATAAGCAATGTGACAAGATGGAGAGGAGAGGCATGAAAGGCTGACACAAACACAGGCTGAATAAATACTGCTGCAGGAGATGCATAAAAGCTATTTTCAAACAAATGTGGAGGTATGCCATTGCCAAAGTCATTTCAAAACATGAAATCTGGCACCAACAGCAGGGGCAACTTATTCTTACCTATCACGACTACATCATGCATCATTTCGCTTGTATCGATTTTCTAAAATATAGTTGTGTTTTGCTGCAATTTCAGTGCAGAGCAGAGATATAAGATTGATGAGAAAACTGTGATGTTGAAATGTACAACTCTGACAATAGAAAAGGAGAATGAATATCTCGCAGCATCAAATATTTGCTGTAAGATCCTGAAAAAACATTTAAGTGATAAATGTGACAGTATAAATTTTAGTGTGACACAAGATGTATGTTAAACCTATTTTTTTTCATTCATTTAAAAAAATAACAGTATGCATGGATGTCTGAGGGCTGGAGGCAGAATTCAAAAGTTTTATTTTACACAATCATCATCGTCGGCGGGTCATGAAACAGCAGGCACTTCGCATTTGTTTCTGTCGTTTGTATGTTGGTATAAAATAGTCGTGATGCGGTTTCAAAGCAGCACTCAAAGCATTACAAGAATTAAAGGTGTCAGTTAAAATAAATGACGTTCATATAGGATGTTCTGGTGTTTCCTCATTCGAGCCTCCTCCCTCCTCTTACACTTACACAGTCCTTTTTCTCTTTTATAAAATATATTAAACACATTTGCTTCAAAAAGAATACATTTGGCCGCGCAACTGCAATAATCATAGAATGTAAAAATCACAGTTCATATAGACAGTTTTTCACACTGTATGATTTTCATGTAAATGGAAAGTAAGCTATCACTAATGTAACTAGTGATTCCTTTCTTGGTTTCGCTTAAACAAATGATGTTGAAATCATATTAAAGTAGACTTTTCTCTCCCTATCTTTCCCTCCCTGTCACTGTGTTTGCCATATTAGCCGAGCTTATGTACACGGTGGAGCTGGCCGGAGGTCTGGGAGCCATCCTGATGCTGTTGATCTGTCTGGTGACGCTGTACAAGTGCTACAGGATCGAGCTCATGCTCTTCTACAGGAATCACTTTGGCAGTGAGGATATAGATGGAGGTAAGATGAGATAACGTTCACCTTTTTTCTTATGAAATCACCTTCCACTGCTGTGAAAGCATCTTTTCTTTCCTCAATGTGTGTCAAATCTCATACCTGAGCAGTATCAGCACTGCTCTGCATGCTGAGCTACACAGGAGCGCATATTTATTTTTACTCAGAAAACACCTGGGCTGTTTTTCATATCCTAAAACTGCATGTGGCACCATTTTTATGTAAATATACACCTGTTTTATCAGTGGCTGCACCAGAAAAAGAACCTCTCATCAATTCTTTACTCAGAAATTCTGTTGTCAATTTCAGGGCATCTTCTCAACGCACCGCAACAGCTAAATCAAAAAATTGTACACGAAATATTCTTTAAACTGTCTTCTAAACAGGAGCAAAAGACTCCAATCTTTGATATGCTTTTCTTTCCTGTCATATTTGCATCCTTGTGAAAAGTAACTACAAGCCAGCAGTAGTCACAAGTCAGACTTTTCATGCTGAGTGCTGCTTCCTGGCACCACAATGCTTGACTTGCGGGTAATGAAGTTCAGGATTTCAAACCATTCCCGTTTCAGAGCCTCCACCAGGCAAAGCTGCAGAGTTTAGCTTTGGTGGTGCTTTGCATTCGGGTTTACATTTGGTTGTGTGTTTGTCTTATTATTATTCCAGAGGGTAGCAAGCTGAATATAGACAGAAAAAATAATGTAAGAACTTTAATTTTGCCGCTGTGAAGCAGTAAGCTGAATATGTTACCGTTATGTTATTTATCTCTCCATATCTTGTCACGATTTCAGAGACTTTCCCCATGACATACTAATTCATTTTGAATTGATTTTGACTGATGCGCCTGCTGTTCCTTGGGCTCTCAGTTGTCTCGTGTTGCTTTGAAAACTCAAATTTCATAGTGCTGATTGCCAGACATCTGCTTAATGGCATTCAGCCTAATATGAAACACCTTAGTAGCAATGTGTGTGATCCTGATGCAGTTACTTGAGACTTTAAATCCCTGAGGTGTTTATATTATTTCACCCTGTAAATGTAGCTACATCATCCTCAGAGAAATTAATTACAGACAAGACACAGACAGCAAATTCTCCAATTACAATAGCCTCAAAAAACGAGAACGCAACATAGCCGCAAAAGACAGTAAGCAGGCATTCAGAGCAACAATAACACTGTGTTAAAACACAAGGGTGAGCCTCAGTTCAATTCAATTTACTGTGTTTCATCAGGATAATTGATTCTGTATCAATACTGCATATCAGGAGTCCTGGGTGTATTTAACAAAAAAAACCTAATTTCAAACTGTCTATACAGTCTGTCAATCAAGTGTACCGATGCCCAGGTTTAAGTTGAACACTTTCCTCTTTGCAGATGCCTTTGCCATGCTTATTGCACCTAAACAAGCTCCCTGTTTTTAATTATTGGGAGCATTTTGCTTCGGGTACCAGTGGGAAGTTTGATTAATTCATCCATAATTTTGAATGCTTATCAGATACATAGCAGTTCAAAATAATTGCAGGAGGAAGTCTGGAAAGTTGTCACATGGACACTAATTTTATTCTCTATTATGACGATTAAATAGTAAATAGTACACTTATAAACAGGCTCCAGTTTTTTGTCCAGTTTTCCCAAAACATGGCTAAAGTTGGCATGCACCAGTAGCCTACTGGGAACCCACATAACTGCAACATCCAGAGTTGGATTCTGGCCC
Source organism: Scomber scombrus (assembly GCF_963691925.1). Taxonomy (NCBI): domain Eukaryota; kingdom Metazoa; phylum Chordata; class Actinopteri; order Scombriformes; family Scombridae; genus Scomber; species Scomber scombrus. The sequence continues at coordinate 9,602,322 of NC_084993.1, read as the reverse complement.
TTTTTTAAATGTCACTCCCTATCTCTCTGTCCCCTTGTTGACTATTATCTCCCAGCTGTCCAATAAAGGCATAAAATTCCCCAAAATATATAAAAGAATGGCCAAAAAACATGGCCGAAGTAGTGCAATTTATTTTTTTCCTGAAGGGGAAGTTGTTGCCCCACTGTGCTAAATGTGGTAACATAAGGCTGATTATCTGGAGTTGTTAAAAAAGGTATAGCATATATAGGGTTTCTTTAACTTAAGTAGATAAGTTAAAGCCAATTTCAACAAAGCTCCATCACAAAATAAGCTCTGGAACACACGGAAAAGCAGACATTACTGCTTCCAAGTTCAGGAACAGTTCTGTATGTGTGTAGGCTACTTTTCATGCGTTCCCATGTGTGTGCATGCAAACTGTCCATGAGGACAGTGCAAGAGTGAAAGGATAATATATTTTGTTGAACACTCTCTATAAAGCAAATCAAAACACAGTCCCTGTGCCAGACAAAAACATTAACTCTGAGACCCCATCAGCAATAGAAAAAGAAAAAAAAATCACTTTGATTGGGCCTGGTGGATGAGTCTTGGCTTGAGAATGCATCAAACTGAGACAAGGAGCAAGTTTTAATTTGATTCCCCCGTAATGAGTCTCTCAAGTAGCAGCGCTGCAATGAATTCTGGGGCAATGAGATTAGTTCGGAGAGGCTGAGAGACTGTACGTTGTGGAAAGAGAGACAGCGAGAGAGTTATGAGCGTTAAAAGGTAAAACGTATTCTATACCCAGCTCTTCTCCTCACACTGTGATGGCTGCTACATCAGACATTTCAGTGAAAGTCATTACCTCTGGCTGTGTTGGGCTTCCGGCCCCGGAAAGCGGAGCTTTGCCGTAATGGATGGCCCAGAGGCAGTTGTGTTGAAAAAGGGGGGGAAAAAAATGTCAGGCTTTGAACTTAATGCCAAACAGCAATTGTCTCCTTTAATTGTGCAACCCGAGTGAGTGCTTGGAGAGAGAAACAGATTTTCAATTTGCTCCCCAGTATAAGGGGATCAGGTTCAATAAGACACAGCACGCTGCCTCCAGAGCTCTCAGGAGACCCCTGATACTTTCCTCCACGCCGCGGTCGATTAGATCACTTCACTGCCACCTCTGGAGCACACATTTTCACGGGCATGCATGCGCTCACACCTGCTTCTCCGGGCTCCAATGACAGTATCCTGTAGGTGAACAGGGAAGGTTTAGCCAATTAATAGGAACCAAACTTGAAATGGTTGCCAGTTGAGCAGGGGGAAGAAGGGGAAAAAAACTGTCGCTAAGCAATGGCAGGAGTTGGTTAACCAAGATCCCATCTCTATGGTAACCACTGCACTGACAGGGAGAAGTAGCTGCATGCAAGATATAGTTGCACACACTGTGATGGAAATTGCCTGCAATCACCTGGCACTTCAAGAAATAAACACACACATACACAGCATTTGAGAGGTCGAAGGATAATATATTGTATGCCGTAAATGCAAAGTTCACATGACATCCCTTAGAAGATAGCGGCTCAGAGTATTCATACTTTTCCAGCAAACAAATAAACTATACATGATCGGTCCTTTTATAGCCAACATAGGTCAGATCAACCTGCATAAGCAGTTGAGCCCATCAGGGGTCAAAGTTCACCATCCACATTACCTTCTGTGGAGGACAGTCTACAGTGAAATGGGAGACTCGGATACAGAAGATGAGGACACTTACTCTTCTCACAGGACATTTTTCATCAGTAAAGTCCTTAAGCCAAAGTCTGGGATGCACCGAGATTTTTTTTTTCTCCTGCATAACTCTGCACATGCTGCCAAGAAAGTGCTTGTGCTTCATTGTGGCCACTCGAATAACTAATTGAATGCCTGCCTCCCTCTTCTGCCAGTTGTAAAATTGTAAGCTTTACGTAACAATAGGACGGACTGTCAGCTATTTGTCAGGGGCGCAATTTAGTTAAAGACCACTCAGTTGTCACATTGTGTGGGTGTCAGTGGAATCAATAATAGGCTTCATGATGACAACAGCCGAGCTAGCTTGTCAAGGAGGTGGGAACTCATCAACACTCTGCCATAAATATGAATGTCAGGGTTGTCAGTGCGGCGTGGAATTATGAGGCTCCGTCTGTGTTCAGTGCGGTTTGGCGATACCGAGCATTAATAGTTTTCACATCCCGCACGCATAGCAACTGTAATGTATCCCGTTTAATTTGCATATTTAAGATGCAGAGGTAAACACCACAGGAGATCATTCGTAATCAGAAGGTCAAGTGGAATGCTGTTCCTCCAGAATGATCATTCACATGTACTTAAAGGAAGACGACAACTGCTGAGTTTAGACGAAATATTTTCTGTGAGGGTGAGATATTGATCATCAGGGATAAAAATATTGAATGGAAACTTAATTTTAAACAATTTGTCAATGTATTGGTCGATCTTTAAGTCATTGTTGGTTGGACAAAATAATCAATTTGTAGATGTCGCTGTCCTTATATATTTGTGGGACGTTTGCCAGACAGAACCTTTTAATTTGGTGCATGAAAACCCAAATGTCCTTGAAAAAAAGGGTAAATTAAAAATCAAGTAAATATGAATTCATGATTTATTCATTGTTTGAAATGTAAATCTCCCAGTGTTGAGTTGTGTGTTTGCATTTGGCAAATTTCCCATTCTTGCAGCTGACCTGCTGCACACTGACTAAAACATTCTTTAGATACAACCAGCAGTTATTTGGAATAAAACTGGACCAATTGTATTTATTTATAATGATTAGATTAGTACCAAATTATACAATTCTTTCCAGGAAACTGTCCAGGAAACTTTCCAGGAACCTATTAGAAAATCATGCTGAAATTATAGACCAGATGAATAAGTATGACCTGACTGACATTTTATATATGGGGGAAAGAAACTAGTAACAGAAATAATCGTTAGCCCTTGTACACTCAGTTGCCAGTTAATTAGGTACCATTAGCTAAAGCTAATACAGTCTAGTATAAGTGCCCTGCAATTAATCATTCAGTTCAGTTTTTGTTGAACCTGCTGTATAAAGGTGATTCAACCTTATGGTTATTTTAAAGGCTGCTTGAGATGCTGTTCAGTGGTGTTGTGTGCTTCTAATACTTAGTCTACTCCATTTATATCGATGAGACTAGACTATGTGCGCTATATGAGAAAATGTGTAAATATGATGAACAGAGCCCAGAAAATCACATTGCATACAAGTAAAGCACCAAGGACCAAACTTGATTTTTAAACAAAATTCAATTACTGCATCTCAACAGCAGTCTGCTTTCTGCTGTCTGATGCAAAGCCATATTCTACTGGCTAAATCAAATTATTGAAAAACAAAACCGTATGTTTAAAAAAAAAAAAAACTGCTCAGCTACTCATTAGCAGTCCACCCCATGTGCTTTTGTAGCTTCAGAGTTAAGTATGTGTGTTACGTTCCAATCTACTCTCCATTAAATGTAATGGATCCCCGAGATATCCCAGAGATTACGCCTCCAACTCTCTTGGCGCTCTCCACCGCAAGTTCAAGAGTTCACAATCTAACTGTGGGTTCTCTATGCACATGCATATATTATCTCTCCCCTCCCCCCCATCCTCTCTCCCCTCCATCTCAGGCAGCGAGAGTCAGTCAAGCAGCTACCTTTGCAGTCGGCGTGTAGGACGGATGAGTGCAAAATGTTGGCCGCAGTTTTGGAGGTGTGCTGCGCTCACAGATACACCTCAACGGTCTCCAGTTAGGAGTGACTCCTCAAGATGCAAGAGGAGGGTCATTCCGCCTTCGAGATTCACCCTCAGCCTCTCCCTCCTCTCTCTTTCGCACCACAGACGAGTGAATCAGCTCCACTAAAATAGCCCTTGATCTGCCCACACAGCTTTCGTGTAAAAACTACCAGAGAAACACAGAGAGCGAGATTTATGTCACTGTGAAGCAGAATATGCGACCCAGAATAAGTTATGCTAAGTGATTATAAAGTTACTTTTTTTTTTTACATGCCCCTGATGTTGTAAAATGAATTCCATGTTATAAAAACTAGTTAGATTAATTACATGGTGTCATATTAGAGTGGTACGCGCTTGCCAAATATCAAGATTACCCTCTAGGAGGTGAGTGAATCTTGTTGACGGTCTCACAGCCCAGACAGAGAGAGAGAGGCAAGGCTGTAAAATAGAGAGAAGCTACAGAAATGGGATGCTGTTCTCAGAATTGATCCCTAAATCCTTCCTCTTAAACCCATCTACTCTCTTCATTTTCTCTACTGATTTCCTCATCTTCAGCTCTTTTCTCTTCCAGCATCTTGATGGGTTAAACATCACCTCATGGTTCCTGCACTGCAGGTGGCCACTAGAAAGCAGAAGTGCTACAGTCGTAATGAAGACTCATATCAAGGAACTCATATATCTAAAGCCAGCTTGTGTCTCTGATGAGTTTACCTCAAAGGATGTATCCGCACTGCAGTGTCCCCCATTCACATTCTTCCCTTGTTTTGTGACTTCATAGTTTTCACGAATAAAGAAACACATCAATTATTTTTTTCCTGATTAACATAATTCCAAAATATGACATGCATTATATCTGATCTGTGGTTAAGTAAGTGCAGTTGAACTGGCATGTCAGGATTGTTGTGATTTTAAAGGATAAGTTCACAAAAATGTAATTTATCCCGCTCAAAACAAACAATAACTTTATATTTCAACAATTTTCATAGGGACTATATTTCTTTACTGTGGATTATTCTGAGTAACCAAGACACTGTTTCTGAAAAGAGACAATGCTGTTGAATTTTTCTAGGTTGCTTTTCAGAATTGTGACCACCAAAACCAAACTACAGTCTAGAGAATTTCTCTAACTGCCCTGATATATAAAATGTCTATGAAATGTCAGAAAATAGTGAAAACAAATGAGTTCATTTTCTTTCTCTCTTTATGAGGATCACCATAAGCATTGGCTATTCTTCCTGAGGTGAACAACTCATACAGTCACACATACTCATGCACACTTTTGGCACATAAACACAACAAACAGATTTAATTAACAATCAAGCCCATACAGAAGAGAGGAACAGTGAGAAACACAAGACACACCCGCGAACATTCTATGTAATTCACATTCTAATCTATTTATCATGCTCACTTGTGTCAGAGCCTTGCATGTAGAATGACCAGACATACAAGCATGTTGATAATATGTGTTTTCAGTTATTATTATTCATTTATTATTAAGTTATTATTAAGTTGCTAACAAACTTACAGGGTGGATATTTGTACCAGAAAATGGTGCAGCTGGATTCTTTAAAAGCGGAATCACTTTTTTCTTCTTCCATGCCTGTGGACAAAGATGGGGTTTTTTTCAACACTCAAATTAATGATACGACTGACATGAACAGTAATTAAATTAGCAACAAATTTAAGACATTTCATATGAAATTGCCTACACCTGCTGCTCTGTCTTTGCATTTATTAAGCAGACACTTAACATCTGTAACTATAACTGTTTTCATTTCATTCTTCATTATTAAATCCGTAATTAGTATTCTCAGGTAAACAATCCTCAACTTGTTTACCTTATCATGAAAATAATCATTAAAATAATTGGCAATTTGTCCTGGTTTAGCCAAGAGTTTCCCTTCCACTTCCATATACTGGGCAGGATTCGTGCCATTTACTAAACTGCACAACTTCTTTGTTCAATTCGTCATCTACCCAGAGTGATCACAAGTTCCTGACTGTCTGCTTTCTAATTGGTCATTTGCATGAATAACACATTTAAAGACTATATATTTTTAACATCATTATTTATAAATGACTCTTGACAAAATGCCTTCATTGATCCCCTGAACCTTTGTCTGTCTTACAGGCACCACTAAATAAATGATCACTACCCCCTACCGGGATTGATATTTCATTTGAATACAAATGACTCAAATTTGTAAATACATGATTAATACAAGTTGAACTTTTGAACTCATCTTTCTGTATGCTCACTCCTGTAGGTTTATCCACTATCTGCATTAAATGTCATGCATTAGTTATAGCCTGCAGCTTATCATTAAGTGCACAGTGCAACATATTCCTGTCAACATGTAAATCAGCTAAAAAATAAATAATAATTATCAAGATCACACGCATAACCTAACACTTAATAGCAAAAGTTTCAAATGTGGTAAATTAATTTGCAACAAAGGTACCACAGTATCAGCAGCATTTAATCATATCTCACTTTGGCTGGTATTTGATTTTTAATATATGCTGCTACACCACCCCCACATGCATCCCTGTCTTTCCTATATGTACCATACTCCTTAATACCCATTGCTGCATCACTTAATGTGTCGTGTAGGTGAGTTTCAGATATTGCTAACAAGTAAATATCACTTGATAATATTTTTGTTATGTCAGTCACTCCATTTCTGCAAATATTTAGCCTACGTGAGACAATTTTAACCATTTCCATAGAAACTTAGTTGACATTAAGATGGTGATTTATTGCATGTTGTTTTCCCTTCCTTCTGCACTCAATCACATACACTGAAACACACATGGTTTGCTATACATGCGTCCTTTTCACTACACTTAATGAACGGTGCGTACTGGTATCTCCAACCCATAATCAAATAATAGTCACTGTTAAAATTAGATCCACCAAAGCCATATCTATCTAACTAATCACATTTTGTCCCTGTAGGAGAAATGAACAACAGTAGACAGATAGATAACAGTAGATAGTGGAAATTGGCCTCTGAGAAACATGAATTTAACTTACTCATACTGCAGTTAATGAACAAATAACAGCAGCTAAATAAATAATTGTGTAAGTAACTGAAGGACCAGTAGCAATTGGCCTCTACAAACAAGTTAACTAATACAGCAATTCATTCCAATTCATAATAATTAATGTGTATTCCATTTCTTGCTCTCCTTAAAGGCATCATCCCACCATCTATCAGATCTCAGCAATATGTCAGTCATTAAACACCTCAATTCCAGCTTGAGCTGCAGGACCGATTACTTTTTTGTAATAAGTCTCAGCTTCACTGCACCCTTATAGGTAACGATAAGTACAGTAGTATGTGCCTCTGATGTCGTCGAATTGGGCTCTCCTGTTGGAGATTTCAGGTGGCACATCAGGAAATGCTTTGCAAAACCCTTGCATGCCTAAAAGAAAACCTCTCCCCTGCCTCTTGCCAGCTTCAAAATTGCCTCTTTCGCCTGATATCTCTACATTCTCACAATCATAGGTCTGGGTCTCAACCTGAGCACCAAACCAATCCTGTGTCCAATTTCTACAGCTGGTTCACATGTGAGCTCCCCTCAGAAGATCCCCTTAAAAGAATTAGTCATAAAGGCAATGGGATCACTCTTCTTAGTATTGCTTTTCAAGCCAAGCACATGAGATTGAACTTTTTGCCGAGTATTTCCAACCTCTCCGTTTTCTTTTGAATCTCTTTGTTTTCCTTTATTACACAATTTGTAGCTTCAAGTTTAGCTACATGACAATCCATGCAGACCAGCCCCTTCTCTAACCCCTCGAGCCTCTGACAAAAGGGTTCGATTTCTATCTTGAAAGCATCAATCGGCGAGCTGAAGTCTGTTGAAAGCAGCCCCAATCTCTTCCCTCATTATGGAGCGCAGTAGAGTCGACAACTCCAAGTGGCTCAGCTGCAAGGACCTGCTTTCATGGCACTCTCTGCTTGACTTCTGTGTGTCTCTCCAACTTCTGATAGACCACAGCGCTGATTTAATAACTTCACACTCTATTTCTTTGCTTTCTTTGGGCGACATTACATTCCCTGTACTTTATTTTCAAATGGTCTGAAACACTCTCAAGCCATGCCTTCTACTTCCGTGCATGTGGATGTAATTCTTACAGAAATCTCCAAATGTCAAAAGGTTGATACCATATCACAGGAAAACATTTTCTATATAAAAATATACACAAAGTTGTTGTAGTTGACTATTAATTTTCTGTTGATTAACTAATCAATTAATTGACTGATTGTTGCAGTACTAGTTGGAAGTTGTCTAAAATGTCATTGTATGCTGTAGCATAAAAGCTAAATTGCCTTGTTCAAATGAAAAAAGCAGCCCAAGATCAAAAGTACATAAATATGTAGACAGTGTCTTAATATTTATAGCCACATACATATTATATCTACATGGCAAAAAAACAGGAGTGGTATGTGGAAAAAAATATAAAACTGACCAAGCAAGTCCAAAGTGAAGTGTGGCTGTGATGTCAAAAAAGAAGAATAACAGCCTCAAACTCTCGGTCAAGGACCAAATCACTCATTATTAATGAGGAGGTTTGGTTGTTCAGTGTGCTTTGAGCACAGCACTGGAGCTGAGCTGTTACTGGAGCTGCCAAAAGCTGTTATCTCCTTCCTGTAGTCAGAGGCTCTGGGATATCTCACTTCTATTTCTTCAATTTCCACCCGCCTGACTCATTGTACAGGGGTGCTCCAGCTTGAGACGAAACATTAAAGTCTGCCCCGGCGACTCACTTTCCCTCTCTCCACTCAGTCCTTTCAAAATCCGTCATCAATCAGAGCTTTCATGTGGGTGATGGAGCCACGCCATGTGTCGGCCTAGCGGGCAGTGTTGGGCATTTAGCTCAGGCTGGAGTCTAATTTGTTTTGCCTGCGGTGGGCAAAGTAGCTATCAAGGTAACATTATTCGTCGGTGGGGACATAGCGGTAATGAAAAGCACTCAGATGGGCCGAGGTGCCCAGAGGTCAGTGTAATGGAAGCGTCCTGTCTCAATGAAGTCTCCCAGTGAATGAACCGCTCTCTGCACACCAGTATGAATATAGATGGTGAGCATCTGGGGTGTAGCAGCGCAAAACTCTGCTGACCAAAGCAGGAAAAATTACATCCAAATTATAAAAGCATTTAATTGAAACAGAATGGTTTTGGGAGCATTTTAAAAGCCCATACATGAAGGGATGCAGGTATTCAAGAGAACAGACTTGCTTTTATTGAGAGTGCTGAGCCCGAGGCTTTATTATTCTCTGTCTGCACCTGCTTTATAGCAGGGATTATAAAACTAAATGAAAGGGTCTGGTTCCAAGGATCTGACGACAATAAAGACTCAGCTTACAAACCTCGCTGATTTGCCTGGCGGATAACAGGAGTTGTGACATTTCACCTAGTTGTGTGTCTCTGTCTCACCTCCCTCTATTTGCAGATAACAAGGACTACGACGCTTACCTGTCCTACACAAAAGTGGACCCGGACCAGTGGAGCCAGGAGACCCGAGAGGAGGAGCGCTTTGCCCTGGAGATCCTCCCCGACGTGCTGGAGAAGCATTATGGGTATAAACTCTTCATTCCAGACAGGGACTTGATCCCCACAGGAAGTAAGCTCTCTCTCTCGCGGCGCTGTCACGTTGTGTCGAATGTTTTGTCGCTTGGTGTTGCTCGTGTTGTCAGTGCCGTGGTGACATGCCTTGTTTGTTGTTTTCTGTTACGCATTTGTGTTGTGGCATAACTAGACGTTGTGTTAATTTGATCATCATGATATTATCTTTCTAACTCCTGGCTTAGCTGAAGTGGATCAGTCAACTGAAAGGGGGCATTTAAGGGTTCTTCAGTTTAAATTTTGGAGGGAAAATTACAAAAAGTAGTTAAAAACAACTGCTGATAACAGTCTCTACTTAGTCTTTATTGCTTGTTTGCACTAAAAAGGGGGCCTAGTTGCAACTATGCCACATGACAACACAGCCATCACATAAGAATGACAAAACCATCCTAAACCCTACAACTCAGAACAAACAGCTGCACTTTTTTAATTGTTGCAGTCCTAAAAGCAGTGATTCCCAACCAGGAGTATGTGTATCCATGGAGGTGCTTCTGCACTTGCCAGGGGGTATGTGAAAAGTAGCTTACCTAATTAAAAGACAAAGAAATTACAAATAGATTTAAGTAACATATCCACATATTTAGTCAGCTGTAACACCTGCACAGTATGTGTCGCGTGATAAGGAGTTGACAAGCACACAGAGAAGTTTAACTACTGAGAGAAAATGCTAAAAAGTCGATGGGTTAATGGATGGTTGAAATAGTTACTTGAAAGTACTGTATAAATGGCAGATTTAGTTAGATTAAAGTAAATGGCTGAAATAATTGGATAAATTGAGAAAGATAGGTTGAAATGTCCAATTATAAGTGTTGAAGCTCAAACATCTAATTGGAGCAACAATAAGAAAAACACATTTTTGGGTTGAGGGTTGAGTAAAAGTTAGCCTCCTTGGTTGTCCTTTATACTTAGTTGTGCTAATTCATACTTCTACTCTACCACACTGTAGAGATAATGTTATATTTTTATACTACATCAGCTACTACACCAGCTGCAACATCAAAATGCTGCCTGCACGTTATGCATTAGTAATAAGAAGTCCATAATGTAATTTATAAAATAATATATGACTTTAATAATATAACACTTGGATGAGTACTTTGAGTAAATTATACAGGTTATACTTAATCTCAATGCTTTTACTGAGGTACATTTTTCAATGCAGGAGTTTTACTTTCAGTTCAACATTCTTTAACAGGTCTGAATACTCCTGCACCCCAGTTCAGCTTGCCTCAGATAGAAATCTACAAAATATTCCGAAACATCTGTAACAAGAGTTCAGTCCCTGCAGCCCCTCCTGCTGCCTGACCTGTTTAGGCTTCCTATTCCTTAAATAATACTCACCAAAAGAGGTCTGCACTTGATTTCAGTCATACTCAACTATTTAAAGTGCGTTATCTACAGTATGTAAAGCCTGCGGGAGGAGGCATTATAGTCTGTCCTACACATGCAGCATAATTAGCAGAAAGAGCCAACCCCATTATTACAGTCTATGTTCCTGATCCATACAAAGTGTACCTCTGCATGCTGCTGTGTAATGATGTCAGCTGTACAACCAAAAAAAGCTCTTTATGCATGGATATTAATGCATGTTTTGCCACAGTATATTTCTAATGGAGCCTCTCACCATGCCCCGCGCTTATCTTTGATTAACTCATCACACAGATGAGTTTGATAATATCATTATGTTGTTGGCCTTCATTTGAATACTTGCATCTGCCTGTCTTCCCGCACATACCGCCATCACTAATTATGTTCCTCTTCAGTGGCACCGTGCCAAGGTTATAAACCGAATCCCTTGCTGTGATTATGTGCTCGATGCTGGGGGACTGTTATAATATGGGAAAAATGGCATAAAAACGCAAGGATTGAGAGGAATCTTAAGTGCATCTGTCGCTATTCCAGCTCGGCGACACAGCTCGCTGGCTTATTGTGTCTATGTGTAAACATTTAGTTCCCATTGGGAATGTATTAGCATCTCAACAGTTGATATAATAAAGCATAATCCACTGCTATAGATAAACACGTGGCCATTTGGGGTTTCAGCATATGTCAACAAGCCTTCTCCTGAGCTGCTGATAAGTAACGTGTTATTCCACAGTATGCTGGATTATTTTCAACATGTTAACACCTTACATCTATTTTACACTCAGTATTTATAATGTATAGCAGTAACTGAACCACCAAAAATCAAACAGCTTTTTCCTTGCCTTTTTTTATGCTACACGTCCCATATTAAACTGGAATAAACTGGTCGGCACGATTACCGTTTCACCATCACCAGTAAATCACCAGTTGAGAAACACAGTTTATGCCAGAGTCATGTCCCCACAATGACAGATGACTGTTTTTTAAAATGCTTTTCTGCAAATTGTTTTATCTTACTTTGAATGTAAATATCTATGTTTAGGTTTCACCAATGATCATTTCCAGGATGACACAAGACTACTTAGAGGTACTTTCCCCCCCAATTTTTAACGATCGTGCCAACACACACCGACATTTTCTGATCAAGTCAATAAGTAATTTATAAGTTGTTAATTATGACGCCATTAGTGGTTAATAACTTACTAATTAATGATCCATAGATTAGTAATATGGTCAGCAGCCTAGGTTGCCATTGCTATTATTAATCTATGACGCATTAGTGAACCATTTTTTTACCATCAATCATTAGTGAAAAATTATGAAGCTTTTATCAAAACATGAAATTGAATACGTTTTAACATGAGTTATTTTTTGACGGGTTAACTGCATCAAAGCAGTTCAGTCAGCCCCAGAAATATGTTAAAAATGTTTTGTTATGACTTTAACTTAGTAGTAGTAGTTTGTAGCTACATGTTGTCACTACATTGACTACTCAACACCTGGTGTCATGATTCCTCCTGTATATTCAAATACAACTTTAACACATGAAATTCAAGGATGATTTGAAACAGGAGGAAACGAGGTGTAATGAGGATACAATCAGGAAAACAGAGGCATGACTTGTCAGTTGTATAATTCAGCCAATGATGGTACTCTTAGTTTATATGCAACTGAAAAGTCACAACGTCTAATTTAGCTCTGAAGTGTAGCTGCTGTTATATTAGAACAAGCTGATGTCATTGAAAATCAAAGCAGCTTTCTGGTCATATTTTTCCCATCGGGTAAAATACAACCTCACTGCAAAGCCAGTGGGTTACTTGTCAAAACTATGTTTCAAGTTTTGGCTCAGCTATTTACATTTCTGTTAGTTCTGTAGTTGTTCATTTAGCACCACAAGCTTAGTGACTCATCAGTAGGGGCTTTTTTTTCTTGAGGAAATTTGATGGAAATCAATTATACTCAACTATAGAGAGCAGGGCAACAGTGATTCCCTGCCCCCTGTAATTTAGCGTTGATTTTGTTTTTATGTGGGAATCAATTATTACACATGCAACACTTTGATTGTAAAGCTTGTGAGGTCTCTGAAAGGAGGAATTTAATCTATAAAGCTATAAAGTGTTACCAGGGCCCCGGGAGGGTTAGATTTACTTTCAGTTTAATCAATTCAAAACATCAAATGAAACTACTGCTCATTAGCTAATTATATAGCGTGTGTTTATCCATTTCCTTTTTTTGTTTTATATACAGTAAGGTAGAATAAAAACTTGCTTTGGAATGATTGGTCTAACTAAAACTGAAAAGGCCTAAAACCTGCAGGGGAGGTGTTGCTCCAGAGATGCATCATGGCAGTTACCGCATGAGGACCAATTACCAAGCAGAAGATATTGACTTGTCCTGTTGAAGTAAAGGGTGACTTCAAATCCAAGTTTAGTCTAATCAGGTCTCTCTCACAATGGAGCCTCAGGCAGAGTGACATGAAAAAAAGGAGTCCCTTCTCAGAGATATGGAGAGCATTTGTTTGCTTAAAAATCAGCAGACACACACAGAGATATTATTCACACTCACACACACACACAGTCTCTAGCTGCTTCACGTCTAAAACAGAGAGAGAGGAAGAAAAATTTCTCTTCACACGTACACACAAGAGGGTCATAAGCTTTGATTGGGGAGGGAAGCCCAGTTAATCCCGTCTACCTGGAGTTGAGGAGCCACTCTGTCTTTGTCTATACCAGGAAAGGCTAAAAGCAGGCATTACCTACACACACACACACGCATGCACACGCACACATGCACACGACACCCAGGACAGGCCTAGGGAAACACTTAATCACATTCATTATGCTGCAAACTGAGCTACCCATTAAGGATTTGAATACAAATCTGTATTAAATATAAACTCACACTTACTTTACCTTCTGGTGTTAAGATGCAAATTTAATTTCACTCAGGTATCTTTCTTGGCTTTGAGTGTTTTATGTTTACTGTTATATTGTTTTTAAAAAGTGAGTGATCCCCTTCCTCTTGTTTCTGTCAACAATTCTGTGCAGTTAAATCCAGTAATTAAATTCTATAAACGCTGTAGATGTTTTTGTTAGAGTTTCTTGTAGCCAAATCAATGAATAATTAAAAGTTACTGTAAAATTCATCTGATGTTTAATTTAAACTACTTCAATCTTTTTTTTTCAAAATTAACATTTTTTGCCATCTTGGCTTAATTGGATTTGGTTGATTGAAGTTTTGATAAAAATGAGTAGTTCGGTAAGCAGTCACTAAGACGACAAAAAGTTCTTCAAATAGCCTGTGTGATATGTTTCATCATATTTACATCATCCATTAGCTCTGTGTGATTTCATATACTATTAAACTTATCCAGCTTAAATCTATACAGCATCCAAGCAAGTAAAGACAAGTCATACAAGGTGAAAGGAGGCTTTTTCAGTGCAACTTTTGTTACCTGTGCTGCTATTTATACAAAGTTGTCTGTCCATATCTGTCTGTCTGTCCAGCCTACATCGAGGATGTAGCACGCTGTGTGGACCAGAGCAAACGCCTCATCATCGTCATGACGCCCAGCTATGTAGTGCGGAGGGGGTGGAGTATCTTTGAGCTGGAGACACGGCTGCGCAACATGCTGGTGACCGGAGAGATCAAAGTCATCCTGATCGAGTGCGCAGAGCTGCGCGGCATCATGAACTACCAGGAAGTGGAGGCCCTCAAACACACCATCAAGATGCTGACGGTCATCAAGTGGCGCGGGCCATCCAGCAACAAGCTCAACTCCAAGTTCTGGAAGCAGCTGCTCTACGAAATGCCCTTCAAGCGCATGGAGCCCCTGAGCATCTCCCATGAGCAGGTGCTGGACGTCAGCGAGCAGGGCCCCTTCAGTGAGCTCCAGACCGTCTCGGCCATCTCCATGGCGGCGGCTACCTCTACCGCCATGGCGACGGCACACCCGGACTTGCGCTCGACCTTCCACAACTCTTGCCACACCCAGATGAGGCAGAAACACTATTACCGTAGCTACGACTACGACCTGCCGCCCGGCGGCACGCTCCCACCGCTCTCCACGCTTGGCAACCAGCACACCTACTGCAACATCCCCATGACGCTCATCAATGGACAGCGGCCACAGTCCAAGTCGCTGCGCCAGCAGAGTCTGGAAGAAGCCCACGGCAACAACGCCATGCTGCCACTGCTGCCCAGAGAGACCAGTATATCCAGCGTCATCTGGTGACAGAGAGGGTGTCGGGCGGGATAGACTGTTGATCCGTATGATGTCCGTCACAGGGAGGACTCACCACTGGCACCTGAACCCTGAACGTACAGGGGCCAGATGGACCCGAATGGCACTAAGCTACTTGCTGCTGTTGAATTTGCACCAGGAAACATCAGGGGGAGGGGCGGGAGGACGGAGCGTCAGAAATACTGGACACATTGGTGGGGTTCTGGTGGTGGCATTTTTTTGTTTGTTTTGTTTTGTTTTGGTCCAATAAGAGCTTTTATTGAAACTGAACAAAAAAAAAAAGAAGAAAGGAGAACTTTTTTGTATGCCTGTATAAACACTCACGTAACACAAGCCAACACCTATGATCATTTACCCAGAAAGTCAAGGAATACAGGGTCCTGTACATACGTTTTTCTAATTCTTTGTAGCATCAGTGTTTGGGACTTGTTTCTTCTTTATGTTTTATCATCAGTTGGGACTCTTTTTTTTCAGTTTGTACAAAAGTGAAGCAATGGCCTGTGAGATGTGTTAGTTAAACCGTTGTTACCTTTATCTTAATTTGTTGGCTGGTGTAGTTTATAAAGCTTTTGGGGTTTTTTGGGGTGGGTGAAAATTGCAGCCTCCGGGAGACGAGAACGATTTGTTTTGGATTTCAGGGAGCAGGGTCTCAGTTCCACCGGCTGTCGTAAAAGGTTGAGAATCTGGACTCAACCAGAATATGCAAAATATGGAGTCCAGAGAGCAAGGGAACAGACGGGTTTCCCAAATCGATGGTAAGGCGTTTGGAAAAGTCATATCTGTGAAGGGCGTATGAAGAATATGGTGCTAGGCTTCACATCTCTCTGTTTCTCTCACGATAACATTTACTTTTAAAAAACAGCCTTGCTATTTACCTTAACAGATGATTATATCACCGAAAAATTAATTATGTGTATTATTTTATGAAAAAAGAAAAGTCTATTTTTGTAACTGAGGGATATTTGCTTAGAGAAGTTATACCTATAAAGTTTCTGATAGAAGGACTTAAAACATAATAAAAGAACAATGTTTTGTTGTGTGGAACTGCATAGCTCACGAAAATCAATAGGTCATTCACTAAATGTCTTACCCTTATATTGCAAGAGAAAAAAAAAAGAGTATGTTTGTATTTTCATCATTAAAAAGGGGAGTTTTGACATTTCCAACACACCACGGATAGCAGCTCAGCAGGCTTTTTTTATGTTGTGTTGATCTCACAGTCATTGCAGCGTTTCACAGTTGATTTGCTACGAGGATGGAGCCACGCTATCGATGATGTCAGCACAGATGGAGGAGAGGAAAGCTATGATGGCATCCAGCGTCACCTGAAGCATTTACTGTATCCGGTTTCCTCCGTAGGACCAAACAAGGCTGCCCAGGGCTAAACTGTTATCTCTGTTATTCATTTCCTCTTCGATGACAGCTCTGTTATTTTTTTGCCATCCTTCCCCCCTCCCCTTCCTTGTCAACGGAAACGATTTGTCGGCGGAGTTACACTCACAGATGAATAAAATAGGGCTTTCACACTTCACACTTTTAGTCAACCCCCGGCTGCTAGACTCAGCTGCGACGAAGGGGCGCAGGAATTTAACAACCCCAACAGGAAACAGTTTCATTCCAAAATGAGTCTGAAAACGCTTCAAGAGTTGTGACATGTTATTAATGTTTAGTTATTAATATGAAAAAGTAACATTTTAGAGGAATTGATCAGTAATATTTTTTACCTACTGACCAGTAATAATCTTGGGGGTGTATTCTCCCCCTAAATAGCCTTTTAGAAAGAAACCCTTCCAAAAAAAAACATGTAATTAATGCTTAAGAGTGACAAGAATGTATTTTAAAAATGCAAATGAAATCCTGGAGTATATATAACTATACAATAGACATGCTACTTAAAGCCAGTTAGACCAAAGCAAGATACAGTGAAGCATTCTTATTCACTCTTTTTTCCCCCCTCTTTTATTTTATTTTCCTCTATTTTCCTGGCTTCCATGGGGACGCCGCAGCATTATTTCATCCAGTGGAGAAAAAAAGCGACTCTTTACACATTCATATTCACACCTGTTTACGTACTACTCCTCAACTGCCCTGCAGCTGTGCCATATTGTTTGCTTTTTCCAGAAACTAACCTCATACTAAAAATACCTGCAACATCTCATAACATAGAGGTGTTTCATTTAGTGCCATAAAATATGCAAAGTGACAAACTCATAAACAATAAATGAAAAATGGTGTTGTTTTCCCCCCCTAGTTGTCAATTACTGCTTTTTTAAATTTTAGCTTGGTTGATGGGAGTCTTTTTTTAGTGTACTTTAAAACTTGTTTTTGGAAAGTTAAGTTGCTGCAAGCTGCCCAGAGTTCAATATTGGATCAAGTTGTGCTTTGGAGGAACAATCCTCTTCATTCAAGATCTTTTAATCAACCAACAGATTCAGAACTGATTTTAGTTCACCTTAATCAATCTCCCCCCAATGAAAAGTGAAAATATGGGTAAAATTGAAGAGCACCGATTCTGAACAGAAGTTAGTTGTGCTCGATGATATGGCATTGTGTAAATATAATGAAGACAATAACGTGATTAAGATGAAGACAATCGAGCCATATTCATGAAACCAATGGTCGTTATTCGCAAGGCCTCTCAAAGTAGAAATCCTGGCCCTGACTGGAGGTTAATGTGTAGAAACGCTGAGGTTTTGACAGGAGTTTGGCGTCGGCGCTCCTGCTTTGGGAAGCTGTGTGAATACTAATGTTTGCATTTTCTAGGTGGGGTGATACACGTTTTAGTTTGTTGTTTTTTGTCCATGATGAATTGAACATTTCTGGCGAAGACAGCTTTGATAAAGATGATGATGATGATGTTGAAGATGAATAACAATGACAATATATAGCACAGAATTATTCCAGGCACTTTCACGACTCTTGAGACAACGTCTCTCCTGTTTCTGATTTATTTTCTATTATGTATCTGCAATGTTCATTAAAAGAGATACTGTTATTATTAATAAAACCACATTTACGGTAATGTTATTTCTCAGCTCTGTGTATGCTGTGTGTTTGTGTGTGTGTGTGTGTGTGTGTGTATGTATGTGTGTGTAGAGAAAGTGAGAGTGCTGTGTTTGTTTGCAGAAAACCCAACCCGGCTCACTTTGTTTATGGAGCAGTGGCACAGATTGCTGACGATGCCCGGATCTCTTTTCCTGGCGGGGAGCCGACGCAGCCTAACTGCCATAACTCTACCGTCTCCCGTAAATCCTTGAAACAACAATCAATACATCTCCTTATTCCACTCAGAGACTGAATCAGCCCGGCCTCATTTTAGAATAAAACTAAATCAGGGGAGTCAATGCATTGAGAAACACTTTTAAAAACCCCATGTCCCAATTGTTGTTTGACCTTAGAGCTTAGACTTTTTGCCACAACACACTAATAGTTGGCACAGAAAATGAGTGTTGGTTAGTGTAAAAGATGCAGCTCTCATTTTATATAATTGTATACATTTTGGATATATTCTAGAGTTCAGACTATGACTCAAACAGTATAAGTTAATACAAGTAATAATACCTGACACACACAGCTGTGTAAATGCTTTTAACTATCAAACTGTTTCTAGAAGAGACTCAGTGGTGTTTTGTCTACTGGCTTTTTCTGTCAGATTAATCCATTGAAAACTACAAGTTTGCTCAGTAAAACTGTCACTTTTAATGTCTCAAAGAAAACAGCATCCTTCTTCCAGCAT
This sequence comes from Scomber scombrus, assembly GCF_963691925.1. Taxonomy (NCBI): domain Eukaryota; kingdom Metazoa; phylum Chordata; class Actinopteri; order Scombriformes; family Scombridae; genus Scomber; species Scomber scombrus. Next base: position 9,583,609 of record NC_084993.1, on the reverse strand, counting down.
GCTTCGAGGCAGATAAACAACCCTTTTCCTTTCTTCTCTGCCTCAGAGCGTTCAGCCCATAGTGTAGCCATTTACTTATTTTGCTGCGATCAAAGAAAAAGCTTGAAGAGAGAAAAAAAAAACAGAATGCACAGAAGGTCGGATCTTAAAGTACTGCGTTAATTAGCATTAATATGCACCTCTCAAGTGATGAGAAAGCAGTCAGGGTTTGGTTGGCATCAGCTTAATCAGTAAACAGCTATATTTTAGGTGAGTGGAGCTGTTATCTATTAGAGTTGTACTCTTACAGAGAAATGTGTGTAAATCAGTGTTTTTCCTCCACACGAAACAATTCTACTTTCCTCTCTCAACGGTCACATTTTACCAAAACAGTCACGATTCTGCTAATATTTTTGTAGCTCTGTTGCAGGCTGGGCCTCAGGCACAACTGGAACATCTGTTTGGAGAAAACATGCAAACAAAAATGGGACTGAGTGCAGCTTGCCCACAAAATGTTATGATTATGATGCTCACACATCCGTGCGGCAGCCATTAGACCACATCAGCCAACTCTAGTGTGTTAAGTTAAAGTCTTACAACACATGGAGCCTGAATATTATGTCTCCCACATCACCCACCATGTTGGTCCAGAATGGCAGTAAGGGGTATTCCAGTGATTTAATGTTATACTTTCATAATATTAGGGGATTTGCAAGCAGTGGATGCCAAGATATGGCTTAAGATCCTACACTAAACTTCCCATAATACAACTGTAGGCATAATACTTGTTCTAGTGACTTTAAATTGGTGAAGTGCCCCTTTAACTGCAGAAAAAATGGAGCATGTACAAATGAGCTCATATGTTGCAATTTCAGTATCTTACTCTGACCTTAACCACACAAAATCCTTACCTAACATCCAGCATAAAAACAACCATGTAGTTTGTTGATGCTGTTCTTAATTATCTTGTTTTTAATGCTTGTGGGGAAGCCAAAAACAATGTTACACACTGTGGTTAAAAGAGTTTCTAATTAGCCAACTATGTAAATGTATCCATCTCAGGCTTATACACAACTATTTTTAAAGTGGTGCCATAGAGCTTCTACTTACAACTTCAGTTTCATACATAAGGATTGAAGCTAGATTTTAATCTTTTTCTCTCACAGAGCAGCTAGATGAAAGTTTCCCGAATTCAGCAGCAATATCTAGAAAACACAATCTTTTTTTCCCTCACAGGTATAGTAGTCATACTGGATGAGTCAAAGTTCTGTTTCCCTATAGTGTGAAGAGCAGCTGCATCCTCATACGCCTTGTAGCAAACTACAGAAAGCATAATGTTCTCTATAGCCATCTTGTTTTTCTACCATCATGATAAGCTATAACATGAAGCTTCATTCTGATCATCTCAGCCCATGTGAACATAGACAGCGCCAGATGTTTTCATCTGAGCTGACATGTCGCCATATGGTGTGTGTGAGTGCGTCTGTGAAAAAAAGGGGGAGTTCCTCAGCTTCTGCACTTTTCCCACAAATGAATCATTTTCACTTCATTACGGTGTCACGGCATAATAAGCTCCCTGAACAAAAGTGTGTGACATGCAGGAGGGAAGGTGCAGACAGTCTCTGCAGTGAGACATATACACGCACAGATGTTTTGCTTCTCCCTCTGCTTACAGTACACACATGCACACCTACTGGTGAAGGGTATTACTCAGTCTGGCAGGTATACCAAGCCCTTCTATGTCCCACAGGGCCTTGTTACTCGGAGTTCTGTGCTCCGTGCCCTGTGTGACATGTCTTCCACTCGAAGAACCAGGCCAATTGTCTGTGCATGGATAGGTGGCGGTGGAGTATGTCTATGTGTGTGAGTGAGAGAGAGAGCTGAGAGCATTTGGAGAGTGGATGCAGGCAGCTGTTAACCCAGTTTTGGAGTAATTCTGAACTCACCATGCTTCAGCACAGCATAATTGCCTTCATGTAGTGTGTGTGTGTGTGTGTGTGTGTGTGTAAGATGCAAGTCATGGATCACTGATCACTCACCAAGGCCTTCAATTTACTGTTACTTCCTGCAAGAGCAGCTCCATCTTTAATTATTCATTATTTTACAATAGTATCGACGTCTGTGGCGAGGTTGGATATTGACTTGACTGTGGATACAGCTGGCTTATCAAATGATACATTCAAGTGTATTTGCTGCTGTTCTCCACGTGCTTTAATTGATTAAATCAAAATGAGAGTTTAAATCATATTGTCATATTATGAATAGAATTGGTCAATGTCTGCCCTCCCATTACAAAGATGCAGAGAGAAAGCCAAAGTGGCCACCTCAAAGAAATTCAAAGTGAAACGCTGTCATCTGCTGGACATATTCCATCCTGCACCCTGCACCTCAGCTGGCTCAGTCACCTCGCAAGGCATGCTGGGAGGGGAAAGAAACCAAATCTGAGCTATTATGGTGAAAGTGGGTGAAAAATCACACACATCTTCTCTAAATTGCCCCATTTGAAACCTTTTTGCTATCTGAAACCTATAATTGTGATGAATGGAGGTGTGTGCATTTTCCCTTAGTGGTGCAGCACTAGTTAGTGCACAGCAGTTAAATAAACTGCAGCTATTACTTACAAAGCACTTTTTTATGGCTCCCAAATGATTTTTTATTATTTGGATTATGTGAATCAAGCAGGGTGAATATAAAATAAAACACATGCTGTGATATGTTAATCCATAACACACAGGCTACAGAAGGCCAAATCAAACTATGTGTTGGGTTAAAATTAGAATTTTGTACACACACCCAAGTCAAACACTTAGTGATTTAATAAATGTGTTTCTTCTGTTACACTCAGTCATTTCTTAACATTCTCCAGTCATATCTGCCTTCTTTCTTAATCTTATTTTTAGGAAGTATTTTATTGTACACATCGTCACATTTTAGTCGTAAAATCAATCAATTATTATCCAATATGTATAATAAGTAAAATTGTGTAAAATGATAATCTACTAAGGATATTAGATGAGAGGACATTGTGTTAAACAGCTTTCTGTTGGGGGTTTAAATTACTACATGTTGAAATAGCCGCTGAATTAATATTTACTTTGTTTAATAGCCTACGTCAAATATGAATAAAATCAAAGTGAGGTACAATCATAGCCCAGCAATGTGCCTTACTTTTCTGAATTATGTTTTTTTATTTCATTTTTAGCTGCTTTCAAATACATTACAACACCTTTTCACCTGTATGCTACAGTTTTAAGTGAGGTAAGTTAAGTCAGTGGAGTGGTGCATTAAAATGTAAGCATTGACTCGGGCAGCAATTTTCTCCCATGCTGCGTTTCTCTCCTTAGCGTCTGCAGCGGTGTTACTTTTTGTGAAATAAATCTTTATATTCACTACAGGCCTGCATGGGGAGCTCCAGTTACAGTGAGGTTACGTAACTCGAGCTTGTTTTCTCAGTAGTTGCCATGGTGAATCAAGGTATCTGGGCTCCATTGATGATGGCTTTGTATAGTGGTCGCGCACACGCCAAACTCAAGGTGAACATAGTTGATTGAACTAATTCAGAGCAGCTGTTCTAGAACCGGATACTCAGAGTTTGTTGAACCTCCTACCTGGAATACCCCCCCTGTTGGATCATTTGGGATTTCTTGACTCCAATAACCAGGTAAGCACTTTAACTTTAATATGACAAATGTTAAAACACAATATGTGGTTTGTGTTTGTTAAAAGTTAAAGTTCGGAACGAACCAAAAGTGTTTCTAAGACGATGGAAGGTGAAATGTTTGGAGTAATGTCGCCTTTCTCCATGAATAGAAAAGTAGCTTAATGGCGCCAAAATGCTCCGCGTTATTGCTCAAGATAAGCCACATTTGTTTGGAAACGCTGTTTTCTAAAACAAACAGTGAAAACTTAAAGACTAATATAGTTAACTGTCAGAGTTAGCATTAAAATAGCTACCATGTCTTAAGAAATGAGCCTGCAGGTGTGTAAACTCACATATGCTGAACGTGTATGTTTTAAACGTGTAAATTCAGTCGGTTTGCAGTTTTTATTATTTATTTATTTATTAGTTGTTTAATAGGAGCTGTGCACTTTATTAAACTCAGTTTTCATCCTAAAAAAACAAACAAAACAAAACTCAGCTCTCATCCAAAATGGCTTCACCTGTTTATCAATGGAGAGACATCACATCACCTCACCAACAAATCGGCCATCTTTGATAATCAATGAGTCATTTTGAGTTTGAGAAAGAAATTCTCTTTTTCCACCTTTTTTTTTTTTTTTTTTTTAAATGTCTATGTTCTGGCTTGTTTAGTTTTCTGTGATTAGTTAATTGCATATTTTAATATGAAATGTTTTCTGTTGAGTCTGGGGCTCTGGGAAACATGTCACCCTTTTCTGACAAATCAATGACTTAGGAAAATAAACAGATGAATCTATAATGCAATGACTTGTTAGTTGCAACCCTAAAATGAAATAAGCTTGCATAGTAATGATATAATGGTAACATTAACCTTAGCTTTAGTCAAGATAAATGACCTTTTTCCAGGTTGCAACAACTTTAACTGACTTAATAGGTAATGTGATAAGTTTGGTGTTTCATTGCTGCTATAGTGATTCTGTTCCACTATCAGATTTTATGAACCTTTTTGAAAATTGAAATGGTAGACCTGAGTATCTTTTTAGGGGGGGTGGGGGGTCCTCTTAGGGATGACATATATCCACATTATTATCTTAAATAAGATCAAATTTGGTAGCGCATTATAAGAACTACATTGCAGAGAATCATGGTAACATAGGCAGTAATGCCATATGTCTATTAGGCTATAGTTAGGGGTTCATGTGTACCAGAGCATTAGGAGTTTACATACAAAAGAGCAGTGACTAGTGTTTATATTTCTAAAGGTTTCTTGTTGAAGCCTAGTGGCAGTGTTGCTTGTTATTCAAGATCCTGCACCAAAAGGAAACTGCAGTGATCTCAGACAAGCTTAGCTGGTGTTTGACTCAGTAGCTGAGAGGAAAGAAAGCTGTTAATGCAAATACTTGGAAGATTGCCGCGCTAATACTCAAGGCTAAGCTTAAATGTCTATTGCTGCCTTTGAAAGGCTGCATCCAGAGGAGAGAAAAGCCCTGAGAGAACACACTCAGAAGCTGTGCTCAGCATTTGCTCCTTGTCGTAAGCGGCGGAGATGTGAAGTTGGTAACTTTCAGACTTTTGATACCTGACTATTAACAATGCAGAGCCGGTAGCCTTGAGGGAAGACTGAAAAGCTTTCAGGGAGGATGTCCCAGAAATGTCAAGTGGTCACTGCGGTTTGAAAATGCTGGAATGTTTCAGCGCTAAAATAATGTAGTCTCTGTTTATCAAGCCTCAATAACCTGTCAGCACTGATTTCCTTTTGAGCCACCAATTGCTGGGTCATAGGTCAGGTTTTAAACAGGGAAATTGTGCGAACCTCTGTATTGTAGTTCAGTATAGCAGCAACATCAGCTTATTTCAACAGGCTGCAAAATTGATTTCAACATGTTCTGCACAACATGGAGTATGGTAATTATCAACTGAAATCAATAGAACATGAATCAACAAATATTTTAATGTATTATGCTCATTAATGAAGGAAATTTGCTGATATTGCTGTTTCCGTCTCCTATTTTGGGTTTTTGAACTGTTGATCAATCTAAAAAGGTAATTTAAAGACTCCTCTTTGGACTTAGGGAAAGGAGGAAAATAAGTATGTATCACAGGAGGTGATTAAGCAGGAAATGTAAATTCCCATTATGAACACACTCACTGTCCCGCCGCCTCACGGGGGAAATATTGCAGTATCATTTTTGTGTGGTTTAATTCAGGCTGGTATTTCCCAGGTAACAGCTTCCTCACCACACCTGGGAGCAGGAGGGAGAAGAGAAACAGCCGAGCGCCGGCTCCTGACGATACTAATGAAACAAGGCGTCAAGCGACTCTTCACTGAGCAGAGATGTGTTTGCTGAAGCTGTCAGAACAGAGTGATGGAGCCCAAACTGCCGGTGTGTTACTATATAGCCTGTCGAGCAGCTGTTTTATTTGACACCCATAACTCTTTTTTTAGTTGATGGAGTGCCTGTGTGTGGGTGTTTGAGTTCAGCTACTGTAGTATTATTATTTAGGAAGTAATGTAAGAGTAACATAAAGCAAATGATTATGATGCCTGCTTGCAGAATTTGAAAGTTGGATTTTAGGGCAGGTGTTTAATAGTGTTGTCTACTGTCTATCACTGATGAACAGGATTTCATCCAATAATCACTGGGCAAACAACAAAGATTTACAGCTTTTCAAACTCAATGACTTTCAAAACCTCTCTGGATGCTCACTTTCCATTACATAAATTCAAGTTTTTAATACTTTTCATGTGTTTCTCTTTTTCAGGGAGACATCCAACAGTCAAACAACGCATCAAATAGGTAGGAACTGATTTGTCTTGTTCTTCTTTTCTTTCTAAAGCAGTGTTTTCTCTTGTTTGTTTTTGATTTGGATCACACAATGCAATGCTTGTTTGCTATTCATGCTGCTTGACATCATGCTCGGTGTGTTGTCTTTGGTCTCATTGACTGTCATTGCTGCTTTTTGTTTTGTGGGACCAGATGCTCGACAGCTGCTGTCGATTGTGTGCAGTTGTGTTCAAGCTATGATGTAAATCGTTACACCTGGATTGGGATTTGCTGAGAGGATTGATTGATGGATGGATTGATTGACTCTTTAAGAGGAACATTGGAAGAGTGTTGATTGAGCTTGAGTGTGAGGTCTGTGGAGGACAGATGTTTGATTTGTACACTTCTTTTGTCATGTAAATATTCTAGGTTATCCACTAACTAAGTGTCATCTTGTCTTAGAGTTGGATTTCCACATAAGTAGGGGAGTAGTGCAGAGTTTTGTTAAGCTCTAGTTAGCACAGAGGTTTGAAGTAATCTTTCTCATTGTGTTACTCAGTAATTTATTGAAGGCATTGTGTCTAGAGTGGTTCCCCTACAGACCTAAAAACAGAAAACACCTAGCAGTAGCAGAATAGTTTTTATCCAACAGCATTCATAATGTGCAGTCTATGTTACGAGCAATTTAGGCTGACAGCTTGCACAAAATAAACCAAATAAACATATAGACAGTCAAATCAATACATGACTCGTGCGTTTGTCTCTGTCTCCCCACTGCCCATAAAACATCGCTAGCACGTGTTCATCTGTGCTGCTCGTGCCAGTCACGGGTCTGAAGAAGAGTCCGGCTACGGCGTCCGGGTCCGTGGCGCGCAGGGTGTTGAGGACCGCGCGCAGCCTGCTCCCCCGGTGGACCGTCCTCACGAGCTCGTAAAGCGCGCGCTCAGCCTCCCTCTGCAGCGCGTGGATGTACTCCCGACACTCCAGCTCAGTCACTGGAGCAGGACAGAGAAATGAGAGAGAAATACACGACTCCTAAAGTTTTATCAAGTGTTTAACAGAGCTTATTGAAGTCACTAAATGTAGTTAGTGTGTGTGTTTAATCTGGAATGAATACTATTGACTCAAAGTAGATTAAAATGTAAATCATATTCTAATATAACTAATAAACAAAGCTATAGATTAGTCAGACTGTAATGTTATATAATGGCAGTATTAATTGATTACCTGGGCTAAACAGAATCGCTCCTTTCAGAAAGGCGTATTCCTTGACGCTGATCCTGAGTCCTCTACACTTAACTAGAAACATCTGGATCCCCTCCACATCCTTGACGGGCACCCCGGGGTCTTGAATCTGGGTCGGCGCGTGTGTTAAAATCCTGTGCAATAAACTGTGCCGCTGCGTCTCCACCGTGTCGAAGTCCACGGCGTCCTGCACCATGCCCAAAACCAGCAGCGGAGCCCAGCTGTTGCGCACAAGCCGGAGCTGGTCTTCCGCCGGCAGACCCCGAAAACACGGCACGTTCTTTACGAAGCGGAAAGTTTTTAGGAGCACTTCGGAGGCCGCTTTGAAAACTATTTGCGGAGCTCGCGTGACCACTAGTTTTGCTCTGTCGGGCGCGCAGGAGCAGAGCCGGTGCGCCGTGGCCGCCTCCACGCACTGCTGCGGACAGTGTGCCCCTCTGAGGATGCTGTAGAGGATGCTGCCACGCGCTGTATCCTCACCACCTGCATCACAGCACGACATGACGCCCCGCACAGCACCGCACAGCACACTGACTCATGAGCTGTTCTCCGCGGAGATGATCTTTTTATATATACTGTAAACCTGAGGCACCTGCCCTCCTCAAGTCCACCAGTGCCAGAAACTTTCATCCGGTCAATATTTTCACAGTAAAAGCATAACAACGTAGCTGCAAGTAAATTCACTCAGATTCTTAAATAAATAAATGTTTATTTTTATTATGTTACTATATTAAAAAATAGAGACACACTCACCGGCCACTTCATCAGGAACTACTCTGCAATTCCTTATTGAATACAACAGCCCTGCTATAATTTTCTACTTATGAAGTTTATACATCTTCAGTTTTTGCTGACATTGTCAAGAAGGTGGTAATTCTACTTTGTGTTTATTGTTGAGGTCGTAGTGGGTATAGGTGGTGGTGTACTGGATGCATCATATTGATTAGTGGAGTGGACACAATATTAGGAACATGTAAATATCTTGGCTACTGTAAACATTACTTTGAACACTAACATTCACTTTGGTCAAGTTGCATAACTAATTGATAAATATTTCAGTTGGAATAAGTCAACCATATATTGGACTGTAGGAGACATTGAATTAATATATTCTAATAGTTATTTTGCCTTTATCGTTTACAAATATTTTACTATGTGTAAAGTTAAGCTGGTTAGTCATGTCTCCATGCCTCAGGGTCATATTAGTTCATCAAAAATACTTCTATATAACACAGCTTTTTCATGAAATAGATGTGAGGGAGAGGGATGAGTGGATCAAAAGTATCAAACTCTCACACTCTAACTTGCAATGATACATTGATGTGTGATGCAACCTGCAGTATTTGGGAATGTAACTTTTTGAGAATGCAGTGTAATGTTTGGGACTGTAAGCATTTATTTTATAGTAATTACCTATTTAATGTAAAAACGGAGGTACATTTATGGTTATTACTTTACAGAATATGACATGGAAGACTGTCAACCTCCACACAGGCTTACTGTAGACTGCTAAATATAATCAGGGCTGGCCCCAGACACTGAGTGGCCCTGAGCAGGACTTGATTTGGGGGTCTGCACCCCCTTATACATATGAGTTTAACATTAATCATTTGTGTGTTTTGCATGGGAAGATTGTGTTTGCAGTAAGTGGGTCTGTCCTGTGAGAGCCAGCACACAAGTATGAGCTTTTTGTATATTCAGACTTTGTATGTTTGTGCAGGATAATGGAAACAGTACAAGAGGAATATTAGTGTCAAACCCACTGTCTGGGATGTGTAAGACTTTCATAAATAAGTGGGTGGAAAATCCCACTACAAATGACCCCCTGCTCAGTCTTAGAGGCCTCATTTGAGGTGTTTTGGATCAGTGTGGCATGCTGACACACAGGGAGGCAGGGATGTATGCAAAGCTCAGTTTGTTTATGCAAAGTCCTGCAGATGAGTTTCAGAGGGCAGGATAGACTCCTGTTAATGTGAGACCTGTTGCATTAATTCAGCACAAACATGAGAGAAAAGCCTCAAAACTGCCACGTGTTTGTTCAGCTTGACTTCAGACTGTTGTTGTTTGCTGGTTAGATCCAGATACATGTTCACAAATATAGAAACGCATGAACAGTGGTGTCTATAGCTCTTACAGTTGGAGAAATTCTTGCCATGTTACTTACAGGTCACAGGTTGGATTCACAAAACTGCAAATATGTCTAAGTGTATTTGACTAGGAGCTGCTTGCTCTAATGGCTGACGTGAATGATTCAGTCAATCAGGATTATAGCTAACTGATTCACATCTATGATTTAGTTTTTGAAACCGATCAAAGCTCAGGTGCAAATTACTTGTATAATCAGTCATGTGTTGACAAAAAATGTTTGATTCTTGAATAACAAAAGTGAACCATATGCAACATATTCTGAAAAATGTTTTTAAAATGATTATGTAGTTTTGCAGGCACAGCAGGTTTTTGCACATTATAGCTGTAGCATGATGATGATAGTAAAGCTATTTAAATCCTAGTGTCCAACTTGAATAAGACACTGGTGGAAAAGTTAACACTAAAGAAATATTTTTTGTGACATTGAGAAACCTGACTTTCCCCCCCTCTTATGTGTTATGGGTTTGAGTTTGAACAACCAGCACCTGTATGGAAAAAGAATATCACATACATTTTACACATGTTGAATTTTCTGTCGTGACTGCAAAGGGCAGACAGAGCCATGAAGCCACAGTACACAAAGTTTAAGTTAGTTCTTGACTGCTTCAGGACATCATTGATTGCATATGGAATTTATAAAAGCTCAAACACTGGTTCAAAATGCTTTATGGAGTGAGAGCATGTACAGCCTCGCAGGTAATGAAAGGAGTTTTGAGACTTTATACATTTGTCAGAAGATCAAAACAGGGGAAATGTACGTTTATCATGTTTTTGTCCGACATCTTGCAGCAAATTCACATTGTGAAGAATGGAATGAGGGAGAGTCTTGTGATTCTGAACCTAATCACTCCTGGTTAGTAGTTTTTAGCCAGAAGCATGTAACCATTAGAGTTGAATCCACTTTCTTAGTCATGGGCTTTTTAAGCAGCAGAGTGACACAGGCATAAAAGGAAAGCTGCCCTCGGTGTGTAATTACCTGACAAGGCCAGACGTTTCTCCTTGTACTGGAAAAGGTTTCTATAGTAACACACACCTGAATTCAACCTAAGAACAAATTATCATAATACAAAGATCATTGTGGAACAAAAGTGGGACGAATATTATGCAAAATCCTGAAGGATTTATATGCTTTGCATCAAAGTTTGTGCTAATGATTCTTTACTGTATTTCTCAGGGTTTATGACAAGTTTCAATCACCATCAGGGCCTTTCACACCTTTTCATATTGCATCTAAACAAGCTCCAATGCCGAGAAAAGCTTTTAGTCAACGGAAACTCTCCTTTTTGTTTCAGTTTCGTCTCTTTATTTAGTTTATAAGAAATGCACAAAGCTCACACTGAGAGCGAAATACACTCCTGGTTTACCAGAAAGGTTTCTGTGACTGACTGTTTTTCACTGATCAGCATCCTTTGATACTAGCGGTGTGTCAAGATATCACACCACAAGATCTCGCAAGATTAAAATGTGACGATATTTCTAATCAAGGTGAATGCTGTCCCACGAAGCAGTATTTGTGTGGCGTGCACGCCAAAAAAGAAAAAAGACAATCGGTTTTCTATCGCTCATTTTCACGTCATGTCTTCTTTTTTTGTAATGTCACCATGTGGGTCAATTAACCTTGTTGAAGTAGGCACCCTTGTTCTAGTCTGTGAAATAACATCTTCTACCTGCTGAGAAGATGTGAGTAGGAGATGAGGAGAGGAGCAGCGGTAGGTTGACCTCAGGTCTCTACACTACCAAATTAAAACACAAAACATAAGTATGTTCTACTTGTGTATTTATGTGATACAGGATTTGTGCAATTGACTTTAATTTCTGTATTGTTTTTTTTAAATTAGCAATATATTATAATTTGTGAAGTTGATTATTTATTTCATTTACATTTATATACTGGAATTGTTTCTATTCTTCATACTTCATTTTTGGTATCTGTGATTGTATACAAGTTTGGTCTTTATGGTAGTTAGTTCCATAAATACCAATATTATCTATAAAATATCTATCTATATGGGGGGTGGGGTTTTACAGTGTTTGCATATTGCATACTGCATATGATAATTCAAAGTTAAAGTAGAAACGAAGTGACATTCATTACATGATTAGTTAAAACATTTCAAAATGCACCTGCATTGTTTTGCATTATGTGACTTTTAGTCAAACAAAGGACTGTTTTTCCAGTCATATTTCATCATTGAAGTTTTCTTAAAAATAGTGTTCAAATCTTGTCTCGTTCTCGTGAACCCAATATTGTGTATCAGCTTGTCTCATGAGCTGAGTGTATCATCACACCCCTACTTGATACTGTGACCTGCTTGATGTCCACACATCAGATATGCAAATGTACAGTAGGCGCTTGCAAACTAATCAAAACAAAATTCTGCATTGTGAGGTGTTGCTGTCTGACACTTACACAGCATTGTCATTTTTAAAATTCAAAACTTCTTTTAATGTAAAGCACTTGTACATTTTATAATATCTATCTTTGTTCCTTTCTGCGATGATTCTGTCGCAGAGCATTAAAGTTTTAAAACTGCTTTGACTGGCAGCTGCAAGCCCATAAAATATACATATATAATTATACTGTATGCACATTCAAAACTGTGTTTTTACTCATTTGTATGCTGGGCAGATCAAATTTATAATTTAAACTTTAGCCAACAGCCTGATAATTTACTTTTTAAATGAATAAATCAGTTTTATCTGACATCTCATCACTTTGTCCAGATATATTGTGTGAAGTGTGTAGTAAGGTAAACAACCAACCACCTGCTATTTACTTAAAAAAATCTTGTTAAGCTGCCACAGTCTTTGCACAGGTATGATTACTGTAGGTCAAGCAATATCCCAATGAAGAGAAATGCCTCCAATATACAGTAAATCAAAACAAGACAGCCGCCAGACAACGCTTCACGAGTGGCTGCTTACCTCTCATCATGTGTCAGGATTTCCTGCTTTCTCAGCTCAAAGCATCCAATTCATAACTCTGAGCAAACAGTGACTTATCTGTGCGTCAGAGCCAGAGTACACAGTCAAACAGCCATCTCTGCACACGCACCGCAGAGGAAAAACAACAGTCTGCCACAAAGCGAGGCCCCGAGATGAGCCAGCAAACACCCCGGTTCATTTAGCAGCGAGTTATTCCATTAGACCTGTCCGTCTGTCTCTTGAGGTGAAACATCAGTCACCCATCAGCTCAGCACTCCTCACAGGATTGATAGGATCAACCTTGGACACAAGGACAGCAGGTGAATGGACAGGCAGCATATCAGCGCTGTCAGGGGAGAACTGTCTGCTTTTCAGGAATCAAAAAAATCGCCTGTTTTTAATTAATAACTGTGTGCAAGAGTGACTGAGTAAAACCAATGATCAAAATCCACTCCAACTTTGTGGTTTAACATGTTATCCTTCAATTTTACGAAATATTTAAAATCAACTTCACCTTTTTAATACATTATTCTAGTACAATAAAGCAGAAATTGTGAGACTTAAAATTTTGAAAAATTGGTGCGGGGCGAGATGCTTTGCTGAAGCAACTGTTCAAAACAACGTAACGTTTTGGAAGGACATGTGCGGCACAAGTTAGATGGGAAACACTGTATAATATGCATTTGAATTAGACTACTAACACGAGAGATGAGGGTTTTCCATCTTGGTGACATTTTAGATTTGCAGGCAGGAAGCGATGCTTTCTTGCAGGTTCTTGAAGATTTAAATGTCAGTGCTGGGAGGTTTGACATGTGAAGGACAAGATCAAATTGAGAAAACAAACATGCTATCCGGGAGGGGGACAATCTCCTCTACTTGTTTTTTGATTTTTCCCATTGGCCCACTCTACCTTTCATTGCCTTAATTGACTGACCACTTGTGATTTATATAAATACAATTGACTTGACCAGCCTCTAGCTTGCTTCTCTACTGGTTTGTCTTCAGCCTGAGTGCTGTCCAGTCGTCTCATCATCCTTCCCAGCTGTTTCCTCCCTCTATTCCACCTTTCTGCTTCTCTTTCGGCCTGCCCATCAAACTATTTGGTTGTCCTCCCGACTGTTTCTGCCCATCTGCCAAGCCTTCTGATTGTCATCGCAACTGTTTACACTCATCTCCTCAGTTCCCTGGCAGCTCTCTTCAGCAAGCCTCATCTACTCCTCTAGTGCCCAGGGATCTCATCTACACCTACCCATGCCAGACTGTGTATCACCTGTCTCCATCAGGTCAGGGCAGGCCCTCCTATTTCTGACCAGTAGAATGCTCTGCCGCTGATTGCTTTTGAATTGACACCACACCTTCCTGGGACATCACCAGTTAAACACATACAACAATAATTAAGTAAATCATATTAACACATCTGTTAATTCATACTTCAGAATCTTGAATGAAGATTGACGAGCATAATAGGTTCTTGGCCCGCCTTCAGCCTGAATCCCACATAACCATTCATTCTGTTGTACTTCCTGACTTCCTTTATCTTTTCTTGCAGACTTTCCTTATCCAAATAGGTAGTTTTAGGATTGACTGTCTTATGTTGTACAGACTGTACAACAATTTATATAAATAAAACGGACTTGACTAGCCTCCAGCTTGCTTGTCATCTGGTTCTTCTCCAGCTCTTTTCATAGCTTGTAAAACTTGATGAGCCAACAGGAAACATGATGAAGATTGACCCTAACATCCAGCCTTGATTTATCAGTGGGCATTTTGTCCTCACAACTCTTATGTTCCTGCCTGCCCTGGTCATCCTCCCTACTGTTTCCATCCGCCTGTCGGGCCTTCTGGTCATCCTTTGGACTGTTTCCATCTCCCCATCGAACAGCCTGGTTGTGCTTCCGACTGTTTCCACCTGGCTTCTCACCTTCCTGAGACATCACAAGTTTAACACATCCACAAATCACACTGTTTAACATGCTTTCTGGTTACTACGGATAATCCACCCATCACACTGCAGACAGTCTTTATAGAGACTGTAGTTACAATGAGAACTGCTGACTGTGAGATCTGCAGAAACTTTGTGTTCGTGGAAAGAAATGTAGCTGTTGAGTTTTTCTTTCCATGTGCTCCATCATATTGGGATAAGAGCAGAAATCTCAGTGGTGGGGCTGGGGTCAAAAACAAACAACCATATTAGTTGAAAGTGAGAAAATGCAGTATTTTTGTAGTTTTGGTGGACTGAGCCTTTAGCAGGGATGTGACGATACACTCAGCTCACGAGACGATATTGGGTTCACGAGAACGAGACAAGTATTTTAACACTATTTTTAAGAAAACTTCAATGATGAAATATGACTGGAAAAATAGACTGAAAGTCACAAAATACAAAACAATGCAGGTGCATTTTGAAATGTTTTAACTAATCTAGTAATGAATGTCACTTCAGTTTTATTTTCTAAGTATGAATTATATGTAGTATGCAATATGCAAGCACTGTAATAGACCCCCCACCACCCCCCCATATAGATAGATATTTTATAGATAATATTGGTATTTATGGAACTAACTACCATAAAGACCAAACTTGTATACAATCACAAATACCAAAAATGAAGTATGAATAGAAACAATTCCAGTATATAAATGTAAATGAAATAATCAACTTATCACAAATTATAATATATTGCTAATTTTAAAAAAACAATACAGAAATTAAAGTCAATTGCACAAATCCTGTATCACATAAATACACAAGTAGAACATACTTATGTTTTGTGTTTTAATTTGGTAGTGTAGAGACCTGAGGTCAACCTACCGCTGCTCCTCTCCTCATCTCCTACTCACACCTTCTCAGCAGGTAGAAGCTGTTATTTCACAGACTAGAACAAGGGTGCCTACTTCAACAAGGTTAATTGACCCACATGGTGACATTACAAAAAAGAAGACATGAAGTGCAAATGAGCGATAGAAAACCGATTGTATTTTCTTTTCTTTTTTTTGGCGTGCACGCCACACGAATACTGCTTCGTGAGACAGCATTCATCTCGACGAGTAACATCGTCACGTTTTAATCTCGCAAGATTTGATCTTTGTCCCTTGTTACCTTTATCTGTGGAGATGAGGGCCAGTTCAGCTTGTAGGGATTCAGTCTTCTTGTGGTGTCCAGGTGGCTCAGAAAAGTAGGAGTTTTGTGCAAAGCCTATTTTGAATTAACCTAAAAAACTGAACCAGGATCAGTTTGTTTTATTATGCTGGTTTGGAGTAGATTAAGTCAGGTCTGGTTTATTTCATGACTTTGAAACACAGGCCTGAGACATAAAACCCTGATCACATCAGCTTATAGTGAAGAAAACAGATGTGTGATGACATAACTGTGACCTCAGTGTAGCACAAATATATTAAAAAAGAAAAACACTCACCAAGTACTTAATTAGAACACCTGCGCAGTCTAATGCAATCCAACAGCTCTGCCAGAAGTTCTACTTTTATGTTTTAAGTTTCATAAAGAGTATGTAATTGAAGTGAAGTCATACTACTTTTAGTTTTTTAGTGGTTGTATACTGGAGTGTAAAATATTGAAAAGTGTTTCTAGTATTTTGCCCTCCATGTATGTTAGTGTCACGTCCTGCACATATTAAAGGAATTTATATTGCATAATTATATCAGAAAATTTACATAAATATTGATGTATGAGGTGCAATATACTTTTAAACAACCTTGACAATTGGCCAAGTAATTTATTTTAAAGCAAGGTGATAAGATAATTAGCATTTATTTAACCTGATGTTGGATTATGTGACTTGATATTTTTGTTTGATGGAATTTCTAAAAGCATATTTTTACTTTGTCATCATGGATTGAGTGTAGATTAATATGCAAAAAATGATATAGTATCCATATATCAATTTTAAGTGAAATCTGCAACACTGTGCAAAAAGTGAACAGGTCTGAATACTTTTTGAAACCACTGTAGGAGCATCCATAGGGAGTAATGTTAAAATGTCTTCAGATTGGCTGTCTGCCACATTCTGTGTCATTTTATTTAGAAACGTTTAAAGACCAGTTTCCCTGGTAGCTTCAGATTTATTTCATATGTTACTGCAACATCTAGCCTTGGACCTTTTATCCACTTTTTACAGTTTTATTGAAAAGTATCTCTGGATATATAGATATTAAGCAGCTCATTTAAAGTCCCTATTCCTGGTCAGGCTTTGAAATCATGCATTAAACGACGACTTCTAGTCAAACTGGACTGTTTGAACTTCCCACACTGCACAGCTCATTTTGTTCACTTTCTTACCTTTTACTTTAGATATAAGGTGTAGACAGCATGCAGGCAGCCAACACGTCCTTGATGACCAAACCTCAGTCTGCTGCTTTGATATTCATTATTCTGAACTTTGGTGTGAACTAAAGCATTCATTACTGTTGTGCTTTCAGAGCAACCAGAGCGTGTGATTTTAAAAACAGACTACTTTGTTGTCCTTGTGTCCTCTATTTTGATTTGACTTCCAAACATCCAGACCAGCACATAGCAGAAGATGTATATAGTGCATTCAGACCTGTTTAGGTTTCCACAGTTTATGTTGCAGCCTCATGTAGAATTGTTGAATTTTTTCTTCACAAGTCTGTACTCAGTACTAGGGCTGGGCAATTAATTGAAACCGACATTTAGAAACTCTAATCGACTTAATCTTGCTCATGTCAATTAATCGTGGTGTTCATTGTTGCCATGACAGTAAAGGTTGCATATCTTTAAGGAATTTGAAAACTTGTCTCCGGTGATCATTTTAACCCAAACCATGATCTTTTCATAGTTCTAATCAAGTAAACTAGACATTAACCACAGCGTCACACCTTAAAACAGCATTATTTTCACTCCCTAAAGATACTCAGGTCCGAAGATGTCACAAAATATGGTGTGAGGGCAGCAGTGTTAAATACAAAACAAAAGAAACTGTGAAAATACATAATTGTTCATCAAGGGAGGAGATAATCGTTCATTAATCGTAATCGAGGTTAAAAGTTCAATTAATCGTCTTTGACTTTTGCCATAATCGCCCAGCCCTACTAGATTTTTTGCAAAATTATTAAAAAGGAAAACTAATATCACATTGATATATGATTGCTTCTTCTGTTTAATAATTATTAGAGGCCACTGTGCTCTTGGGAACCTTCAATGCAGCAGATTCCCCACAAAAAACAACTCAACATTCCACCCTTAATTAACTTGGCATGTACAATTGCATTGCACATATATTTGTCAATTTCAAGGGCACCTAAGCAGTCCAGGCCTTGGATTCAGTAAAGCCTGAACAGATTCCACCGAGGCTCCACAATCCCCTTTTAATGACCCAGCACTCGACTCTCCTTGAGACCTACACTCTAAATCAATACAGATGCAGAAAGAAAGCGGTTTATTAGGTGTTCTGTGTTACTTAACCTGGGCCTGGCAGCTGTTTGAACTCCACTTTGTTTTGTAGAAAGTGGAATTATGACTGAAGTAAACAATGCGTTAATATATTATTTATGAAAAAGTGATTTTGTTTTGTTTTTTTAAATATAGACCCTCATTGCTCTTTCCTTGTGGGCATGACATTGAATATAGAGTTCTACATAATCATGTTTGTGGAAGCGTCTCATTAAAAACGGATCATGGAGAAATCCAATAGACAAACCTTCACCTGTTACAATAAGATATCCAGGAATCTTGTTTTGCTAACAGTGTTTTTAAGAAGCAGCTCTGCAGTGTTTGATGTAGTGTTTTCTCATAGCTGGATGTAAAATATTATAAAGTAACATTTCTCACAATATTACAGCTGTGCCTGCACTCTCACACACATCCCAAATCAAAAGGAAGACCAGGCAGTGTACTTTAAACACGTAAAAGGAAATATATATTTTTTTAAATGAAATAACAAAAAAGAACAACATTTCATACAGAAGAGCTGCTTTTGTCATTTGCAGAAGTAATTTACACAGGACTTGAAATGAAACCACTTCACACGAGGTGGCACAACAGCATCCCCACCACACAGAGTGGAATATTGACCTTTTTTTTTTTTTAGCTTTATTTTTTCACCCCCTCCACCGATGTGCCTTTCATACAGAGTTTACTGTACGGTAGGTGAGGCAGAGCTGTGCCACTTCCTGTAAAGCATGAAGAGGTTATGTCACATACTGAGCTTCTTTTAAGGGTTAATATACACTGGCTCTTGGTAATTCACTCGTATGACGTACGCACCATTGAAACATTTACACACAAAATTTAGTTATTTTCTCTCCCTCAAAACAAGAACTCCTAATATTTTTTTAAGACAACAGTTAACAGTTCCAAACGTTGGCTCTAGGATTGAATGTATCCCACCTACATGAGACCCTCCCCTCCCACACAGACATTCCTATAAACACTTTCATTTTAACAAGCATGGCTCACTATTAGTGTGAGGAACGAAGAACTTGTCGTGGCGGCCTGCCTGGGAGAAACCAGGGGTGTGCATAGGTGTTACAGACTTGTTCCCCGAGGCTCTGATAAGGCAGTTTATTTTTCTCCTTTTCCATTAGTGTTTCTTTTTTTCTTTTTTTGTCTTTCAGTTCAGGAGCCGTGTTTAGTGGTGGATGTCGGTGCTTTTTTCATTGCAGATCATGCCCCGAGAATGATACTCCAGGTCCACTGACCACTGATTTAGCATTTCATGTAAGGAGGAGAGGGATAAAGACAGCTAGAGAGTAGGCAAGACAAAAATGAAAACTGAAGTGACAAGATGCAGTACATGTCTTCTTCATTGTCAGTTTTGTGCAAACTGGGATGTAAACAAAGACCATCAGAGAGGCTGGGGGAGGGAGGCGGGGGTACAACAGGCTACAGCAACACAGGGGGACGACAGCGGAGAGGGATGCAGTGTGCTCCTTCAACAAACTGACAGGCACAGAGGGCCGGTGAAATAAATAAAGGGCTGGGGATGAGTTGGGGAGAAAGAAACTGCCAAGTTTCCTGTGCTTTTTGCTTCACTCAAACTTGCATTTGGAGCTGAGGGAGTTACTTGTCGCCACTATAGCAGCTTCTAATGTGCTTCAAAGTTCGGCTTGTTTGTCACAGGGGCCGAGGAGATTAGAGGGCGTCGGAGAAGAGGACACAGAGTACCACAAGAAGTACCTTAAAAGGTCAACACACACTCACATAAGACTGCTTTATGGTCATGCTCGCTATTGCCTTTCCAATATTACCACCCATCCATCAATTACAAAAGAAAAGTACAAAATATCTACCACACTGCCCCTCCACTCCCCTCCCTGCAACTATATAAGGACAGAACCATATTCACTTAGTTTTTATCATTTATATATATATGTATATATGTACACAACAATATGCCTTTGAGGCTGTTGAGAAAAAGGGGGCGGGGGCAGGATGAAGTCTCTGTAGTGAAGTGTCAGAGTCAGTAGTTTCTTCATTTCCCTCTTTTTCAGCAACAGTTTATCTACAGATGTGTGATTCTGATGAGAGAGACATGATTCAAAGGGGATTTGACCAAAGTTTAGCATCCGTGTTGGATCAGAGAGGGATGGTCCAGGGTGATGAGCTAAATGCCGTTGATTGTGTGTCAGTAGACCCAGGACACAGGGACCCACTGAGAAGTGGTGGACACCAGGTCTACAGCCTCCTCCAGCAGGTGGAGGGTGTCGTCAATTTCATTGTTGATGATGGTCTGGTCGAAGTAGTGAGCGTAGGTCTGCTGCAGCATCTCTGATTCCTTCTGGAGCCGCTGAAGAGAGTCATCCTGAGGGTGTGTTTGACGAAAAGAAAGGGGGAGCTCAGTGATTGGAGTAGAAATGTTGTTTGTTGAATGTGATATGCTTCAAGGCTCCATTTTCAGAATTACTGCTGAGTTTTTATGTTTGTTTTTATCAAATGGCAAGAGATGTGTGCAATAACTTAAGATTATTCACAATTTCAGATTAAATTAACCAAAATACTAAACAAATTCATAGCTGTTCTCTGATCTATATGCTCTTAGCTTCAAGTAATTATGCTCAAATACAGATTGGGTCCTTGAGAAAGCAGAACCACTCTGTATCGTTTTGATGTCTGAAACAAAGCTTAAACTTTATTCAAAAAGACGACAGATTTTTAACCACTTAAACTTTCTAGCATACCATGACACGGTTTTAAGCTCATCAATTTAAAAGACCTTTGTGTTTCAGGGCTGTCAGTGTGAAATTAACGTTGGCTCAAGTAGCAACAGTGCCGATTTGCAAACAATATTTGTCAGTCAAGTGGACAATTATGAATTTAGCTGTTGTCAGTAAATATAATGCATTATGGAAATTGTATTTTAATGTCTGTAACATTGATGTAATTTCTTAGTAGCAGTGAGAAAGGGTTATAATTTCTGTTTAAGGAAACTAGTTACACCAAGTTTACTTTGAAGTTGACTTCTATTGGCTTAAAAGAAAAACAGAGCACAATAAACAGTATGTGATTAAGCTTGGAGTGAAAATACGTGCAATCTAAATTGCAATTGCAATATTGATCAGAAATGCCATAATTAGACATTTTGCAAAGTTGTTGAGCATGCAGGAAGGATAGAAGATAGGGTTGGACCAGAGGAGACAACAATGCATGAAGCTGCACCATAATTTTGAGGATTAGTATTAGAGGGAGTTGAGGAGCAAGAGGAATAGGACTGGACATAGCTAGACTACAACAGCCATACAAACATAGATGCCAGACATTTCTTTCTACAATACCTAAACACAAGCTGAACTCAAAGCATTTAATCAGTACTTACAGGCAGTTTCCTGCACCACTTTGGAACCTTGAGTGCAAATGAAAACAGGCATGCCAAAGAAAATACAAACACACTTAAAGCAAAGAGGGCACATGCAGTGAGAGAAACATTCAGAGAGGCAAAAAGGAGTGAAGGTGATTTTAACGCCAGGTTTCTTATTTTTTTTAAAGATATGCTTTCAGGCATTTTTGCCATTAATGGAAAGTTGATAGTAGAGAAACAGACAGGAAACAAGAGAGAGAGAGCCATGACATGCAACAAAGGTCCAAAGCCAAAGTCGAAAGGGATGTTGCGATCACGTAGCATGTGCTGTAACCACTCAGCCACCAGGGCGCAGCTTGTTTTAATTCTAAACGCAAGTTAGTGAGTACAAGCAAATGAAATAAATCTGGAAAAACTAGCAAGACTGGGAGAGGAAAGAAGTATTTATGTGCATACCTCAGTCATGCCTGGGGTGATGGTGGGAGCTGCGATGAAGACAACATAGGGAGCAAACTCGGCTGTCCTGAGGATCTTTAGTGCCTGATGAAAGAAAGAGATTTTATTAGGTATTAAGTAAAATGTTCCATAATGTCTTTGAGACATGACTGTTGTGCTGTATCTATAATGCTGCAGTGCTTTCAGGGTTTGTTTGTTTTTACCTCCGACTGTTGTGGCAGTTACTGTTAAACGGTAATGATATCAATGAAGGCATAACATATGACCATAGTTGTAGAACGACATTGGGTTGTGACATGTTCTCTTCATATTAAAGTTGTTGTAATTGACAGCATTTCATGAATATCAAATTCATGTTATTTGCTTCTGTATAAGAAGCCTTAAGACAATGCAACATGTCTGGGGGCAGTGGTGGCCAAAAGGTTAGAGAAGCGAGCTTATGACTGGAGGGTTGCTGGTTCAATACACCAGACCAGCAGAGTGAATCTGGAAAGTGAAGAAGCAGCACTTGCCCTCCCTCATTACCACCACTGAGGTGGCCCTAACCTGCCACCTGCTCCAGTAGAGCAGCCAACAGATCAGACTGTGGTTGTACTGGGCAACTTCCAGGTGTGAATGTGTGTAACTCTGCAAATATGATCAAAGGAGAGTCTCAGTGAATTTCCCTGATTTTAAAATCATTCCATTAAACATTAAGCTGTTGTATTGATGCAGGTACAGTGCATGTCTGAAAAGAGCCTGAGACACACAAAGCTTTTGTCACCTGTGGCTCAACATCCAGAATGGAGATCATGCCCTGGGCATGGATCTGCCTGATAGTCTCCAGCCTGGTTCCATACATGGCATCTTCATGGCTGCCATACTCCAGGTAGTCATTGTTGCTGATGTCCTGCATCATCTGGTCATGAGACACAAAGTAGTAGTTTTTCCCATTCTCCTCATCCTTCTTAGGAGGCCGAGTTGTGTCTGAACAGAGAGTCAGATGAATGGACACACCGTAAGAAACTGATACTGTGTATTACTGAAAAAACATACAATTCTCACATCTGAGCAGCTGGAACCAGCAAATATTTGGTATTTTTGCTTACAAACAAGAAACTGATAACATAGATTTAGAATAATTTTCTCATAATTGATTTTTCAATGAATTGTTGCAACTGTAAAACTGGTGCTGTAGCTCCAAGAAATGGACAGACAGTGTTTTGCTAGCAGTGGTATTGAAGAGAGTCATTTGCAGACATGTGTACATGCTGATTAATGTTTGTTTGGTGGCTCCCTTCAACAAGCTACGGTGAAGGACAAGATGTGTTAATTGTTGTGTTAATTGTTGTAAGTTAGATGGGGAGACATTAGTAGGTTGTTCAGATTTGGTCTAGCATCTGCTGTCAGGCTCAGTGTGACTGTTCCCACAAAGTAGACTGTTTTATGCTAAATGTGATTGGCTGTATCCAAATAAGGTCTCCCTCTATGTAGACTGTAGTATTTCAGTTAGTCTTTGCTGTATGTTATTGTTATGAATTTGTACTACTGGGGTCTGCAGTAGACAGCAGCAAAAAAAAAACTGAAAACAATTTATAGAAAACAAAAACATGTGTGCAACTGCACTCACATCTGAAAATGTATTAGCAGTTCAGGGAGTATGTTGGTAGGTTAATGCATGTTGTGTGTTCTACTGAGAAGTAGGGCTGGGTAATATATTGATATTATATCGATATTGTGATATGAGACTAGATATCGTCTTAGAATTTGGATATCGTAATATCATGATACGGCATAAGTGTTTCTTTTCCTGGTTTTAAAGGCTGCATTACAGTAAAATTATGTAATTTTTCTGAGCTGAACAGACTGTTCTAGCTGTTCTTTACCTTTGTCATTATATCCACATTACTGATGATTATTTATCAAAAATCTCATTGTGTAAATATTTTGTGAAAGCACCAACAGTCATCCCTACAATATCGATATTGAGGTATTTGGTCACATATATTGTGATATTTGATTTTATCCATATCGCCCAGCCCTACTGAGAAGTCACACTGAAAACATGTGACCACATCACACTGTTCTGTTACTCTTGTGTAGTTGTTATGGTGTAGTAGTGTGTGCCTCCTTACGAGGGATTGGGTAGGCAAAGCGGTCAGGATGTTTGGTAATGAGAGTGTTCTTGATGTGCCTCCTGCCAACTCCATGTGCACCTGAATGAAAGAAGAAAAGTACAGGTTAATCAATCCAGTAACAGACACAACACCTAGTTTAATGTTGAATTAAACTTTCATAAATGGTTTTCTGCACGTATAGTTGTATATGGAGCACTGTCTCTGGTGTTAAATGTGGATGGCCTCTTTGATGTTTGTCTGGCTGTCTACGCAGCGAAGCTTTGTCTGGTTTTGGTGTGTTCTTCAGACAGCTGATGTGGAGTGTTCATTTTGCCTCTTTATTCATGGTTCTTACTGTTGGATTATGCACTGTTACCAAAAGCTACTGCATGTGATTTCCTATACCGCTGTAGGGTTGTGTTTTATAGTGCACCAGCAACAATTTTAAAAGAGAGGTCTGGATTATTTCAAGTCCATCCAAGTCCAATTGTGTACAAAAACAAGGACAGTGAATTGTGTTCTCCATCACTTGCAATGGAAGTACATTATGAAGAGATGTCTTAATGGCCTGTATGAACAGGAGGAATCATTATAGCAAGTAAACCTGTTTCAATGTTCTTTAGGGCTCCTGACTACTCTTTTCAAGATAAGCTTGAAAAAATATGGACCTGTCCTTCAGTACTCACGGGCCATACGTGCATTGAACGATTGGGTGGCTGTAACCATTTCTCCATAGACGGACTACTTTAAGGGGACAAAATTCACATGTGTTGTTCCTGTGAAGCTAATATTTGATTTCTTATGTAGATATGGCATGTGAGTGTCAAATATACATATGTTTTAAAGAATTGATTGGTTTGTGGTTAGTGTTGAGTCTGTGTTGTGTAAGATCTGTATGTAAACAGTGGTCGTTCTGCTTCTGTCTGCCTTCTCATAACGGATGTCTAGTAATGGCGGCTTATCCTCATCTGTTCTCTTGTGAGTTTGATGTAACTCAAGGCGAGGTTGATGATTTGTTTTTGTTGCCCTGCTTCAAAATATTAAGTGTCTTCACACTACAAAGGATAAGGCTGGTGATGATATTGTCAACAACTCTGATGTGGAGAGCCAAACCAACAATAACTCAACCTACTTTCATGTATTCCTCTGTGCTTTAGATCTCTATTGTTTTCCAGAAACTACTAAGAACATGTCAATTGGCCACACCTCTGCAATGACTGACATGTTTCCTCACTCTGAAGGCAATGTCTACCATAGTTTGTTTAGAAATGGCTCCAAAGATTAATAACAGCTATAAGATTGTTGTACAACAGATACAACTGTGGATACACGTTTATGTTTACAGTCTTTTTCTACCTTGATGTACTACATATCACAACAAGCTAGCAAAGCTCTGTATTAGTCTTTAAAGCCATTTCTAAGTTACCATTATCACACTCGTCAGGGTGAAGGAACATGTCATCCAGTCTGACTCATTGATGTGTTTTTAGTAGCTTTTGGTGAACAAGTACAGAGGATATCAGACTTTGGATACACACACAATACTTAGAAGAAAAATGTGTTTATTGTTGGTAATGAATGTGAGATTTGTTGATAGTAAGATAACAGCCTTATGCTTTAAGGTCAATGAAGCGGTTTGGTGGCACACATTAACAACTGTAAGGTGGTGTAGATAGTGATCCCATGCCTGTTCCTTTGATTTGCTTGTACAAATCCCTTTTACATGAACTAAGTTGTGTCTAGCAGTTGAATGATCTGATACAGTTTAAGGTTGGTTCTGTCTCACAAGCTGAAGTACTGTGGTAGCCATTTACTGACCTTCACCTCTTCCTTCATATAAATGCTGGTCAAAAGGTTTTTGCAACAGGAATCTTTAAAATCTCCATTATTCTTCATAATCTGGCAAAGTATTGAGTTGACTGATAAATATAACTAAATATCCTAGAGACAAATCTGTGTGTGTGGTGCACCTTTGGCAGTCCATAAATGTTTGGCAGTACATGATTTTCTTTTAGGGCTGCACGATTTGGTGAAAAAGTCATAATTCCAGTATGTGGAAAATATTGCAATATGATAAACAAAATGGTATGAGTGTATAATTACTGATGACTGAGACTCAAACTTCATCTTGCTATTGGTAAATTAATGGCCATTGATTACGCTCTACCACTTTCATGATGTTAGTGCAGTTATCTGTGGTAATAGCAACCTGATGCTCCTCACACAGATCACATGCAGCCAATGCCTGTTTCAAGCACAAGGCTATATCATCGCCAGTGTGATCCTCAGGTGTTGTCTCTTCATTGGTTAGCAATTTCACATTTTACTTTGTGATGTAGAGACTTGGATTTTAGATGTTTTACAGAGTACCTCTTTCTGCTAAATGTTGCTGAACTTGAATCCATAATGTCACAATATAAGAGGTTGTGTTTTTTTGGCCACCAGTTCAGTGTCAGTCTACTCATTAGCATCCATTTGCACCTGGTCTGCACACAGGCAAGTTATGTGACAATGCACTGCACACACTTCACAGCAACTGAGAGCAGTCTGTGAAGTATCTTCGCTTAAGGTGCATAGATGACCAAATGTTTTTTTATGCACACATTTAAATTGGCTGACATTGTACAGCACAATTTTTTTCTCCTCCCACCCTGTGAGAGTCACTACTAGCTCAGCCTTGTATTGATGTGTAGGATGTGACTTGAGCTTAACTGAGGTTTGCTCCTTTTGTTCACCAGTACAATGGTAAAGGAATCAATCCTCTAAATCTGTCAGTCCTCTATTTTCTTCTGGTGAGATACTGGATTTGGACAGCTTGGTTAAACACAAAATCCTGGCTACATCCCCACACTCTGTTATTTTTTTCTAGTCTCTTGATGTTTAAGCTCAGTAGCTGTTGTGATTTTATTAATCAGAATTCTCCTGAATGTGTTCTTATTGACTTATTTGATGTGCATCAGGGATTAGCATTTGTTGCTAAATTGTACATGCACTTACAGTGATTCACCCTGTTTGTTTTGAGCAAAAATGTGTTGATGTTTCTGAAGATAATGAGGCTTTAGCAGTCTGAATTAGACAAAAAGGTGAACTTGTTTTACAACAGTTGATCTTTTTTGTAAAAAAAAAAAAAAAAAAGTCCCCCTTTTTGTCTAAATAGACAGCATTTACCTATTGAAATGTGGTGGAAGTATAGTAACAAAAAGAGGGACTTTGGCACTAAAAACACTAATGCTGAAAAATATCTACTTTGAATTGACTAATATGGATAGCTGATGTTTCATACTAGCCTAAAAATGACATTTAAATACATTTTTTCACAGGACTGTGGATTTTGTCCCCCATCACTTACATAGTAAGTGGATTATTCTTGTAACATGTCAATGTTCATTTGGGCACCTGACTGTTGTTCTGGGACAGACTTGAAAAACTGTGAACCTAATATTTGTTGTTTCTTGGCAACCAGTGTTTAGACGCCAGGAAGTCACTGTTCCTAGCGCAGTACGTCAATTTGATGGCATGATTTATTGATTTAGCGTTTTATAATGATGTTCCTCAAAACCCTGCTTGTGCTTAAATTTGGTATGTTCACACTCAGACATATTGTTGCTTGCACAGATTTTCTGCGTCAGCTTCAGGTTGTCTTCTTGCTTGCAGGTTGCTTTTGTGTGCTTGTGAAACTTCTGCTCTCTGACTTTTTTGTGCAACAAACATGTCAGAATCCTCTAGCCAATAGAAGGCCAGATATAGTTTAGACCAAATTATTCCTGACACGTTCGCTTTATTTCTTAGAGCATCACATACAGGAGGTTACTGTTTATCCAGGTTCGTCCACTTCCACCCTCCACAGCTTTAGTAAATGTACTTCCCTTGCTTCCTTTTCAACTTTTGGATACTGATAAGAAAGCTAGGGAAGTACGTGTAATAAAGCCCTGGGTGGTGGGAGTGGATGAACCCTGTCAAAGAAATTACCGTCCATATGCAATGCTCTAAGAAGTAAAGCAAACACGCCTGCAAGAAGGCAGGAATAATTTGATTGGTCAACACTATACTTGTCCTTCTATTGGTCGGGGAATTTTGACAGTTGTTGTGCAAAAGATGTGAGAGCAGAAGTTTCCCATGTACACACAAGCGATCTGAAGCTGACAAAGCAAATCTGTGCAAGCAACAATATATCTGAGTGTGAACATACAGTTTGAGCAGAAACAGCTTATTTAAGTACAGGCTGCTTGAGTACGAGAGCAGGATTTTGAGGGACATTACAAAATATGAGTGAAATCAATAAATCATGCTGGAAAAATTGTATATACCACACATTCTTGAATAAAGACAGGGAAACACCATACAAAAACCTGCCTCCTAACACATCTAAAAACTCACCAACATGTTCACAAACAATTGTGTAGTTTCACAGGAGGTTACTTGCTTGAACAATTTTCTGTAGCTAGGAACAGTGACTTCCTGGAGTCTAATCAATGGTTGCCTAGCAACCCCACAATGAGAAGACAACAACAAGTTACTGTATCTGGCCAAGAAATAGTTCCAGCAAGTAACCACCAGTAAAACCACTAATAATTATTTGTGTTTGTGCACAAATTAAACCAATAAGATATACGTGTGAGCTTTCGTCCCTGCCCCCCTTTTAACCAGCTTTACTCACCCAGCAAAACGAGTGTTTTCCTTTTGAAGGACGGCAGTCTGACCACTTCTTCATACGTCACCAGGTCTAGTTGATCAAACACTGTGGAGCAGAGAATAAGCATTTGGTTAGCAGGGTGTAAATGGAAATGTGAATTGTTGAACAATAAAATGACTTTTTGAATAAGTATGCGAGTGGTTACTATACAATAGTGTGAACACAAGTGTATTGCAATGTATAAATAGAGAATCAGAAGACAAAAGCAATGCAAATGAGATTAGCATTAAATCCAATGTTTTCTCTTGTGATTTAAATCAAGCCTGTGATCCTAAATCAGACAGGTTTTTAATATTTAGAGATTTAGAATTATTCAAATGATGCCATAATGTAAACCAACTGCTGCGCCAAACGAGCACTGAGCAGACCTGATGAAGGTCAACTGCCTTGAGAAAGCATTTAAACTTGCTTATTTGCACTAACCTTGATCAGACAGAAAAACACAACCAAGCTCAGCTGGCTAGCATCTCAACAGTATGAATTACACTAAAACTAACAGAGCAGCTTGCAGCAACCCTAACAAAGCAATTCATTCAAAAGTCAAGGAGACATTAGGAAGACGACAAGGTATAAAAGCAGAGAGGAGGAAGAAAAACACAGAAGCTGTACGCCAGCTGTCTGGTGTTACTTACATGCAGCCATATCATTGGGTAAGAGACAGCATGAAATATGGACAGAGGGTGGGAGCGGAAGGGTTAATAAAAAGACACAATAAAAGAAGACAAAGTGAAACAAAAACATAGTTGACATCAAAAGCTGTTACAACACTGTTAGTTACTGAACGCAAAATTAAGACAGCAGTAGGAGAGGTCTATCGGAGGGAGAACGCAACACGCGTGCAGCAGTTTACACATACTGGGTGTTAGAAAGGGCATTTGACAGTACAACAGTGTGATTATTTAACCTTAACCACTTAAATCAACACATCACATTTTTAAATAGTGCACAATATTACAGAGTCAGTAGCACATGAGCATGTCTAACTACAGGTGGTTTACCATTTAAGTCAGGGACTTACTAGTGATCGTGAAAATAGTAGAGTAATTTGATGATTAATTAGGGTCAATTGCAAATAGTGTCACCAAAAAGAAGTGCTCCATTCTACCAGTTATCAAATTAAATGTCTGGAGTGGATTAGCACCTGCTGTTAACTATTTTGTATACACAGAATTAAAGGTAGTGTGTGAAGGCTTACCTGCATTGTGCTTGGCCAAGTACTTGTCTTTGTACTGCTTCTTCTTTTTGCCAAACCAGGTACAACTGGCCTGTTGTTCCTGTTTGGTCTTCTCCATCGCTATACACGCCACACGCCTGAAAAGAATACATAGACTTGTCTGTGATTCAAGATACACACATGAAGGCAAATTATTTCATGAGTGTGACAGTGAGACGGTATCTATGCTTGCATCTGTTTTGGAAGTGTGTAGCAGTAATTACATGCTAATGTTGTAACTTTACACTACAAGGTGTTGTAAAGAGTAGCTAGTAAAATCCTGAAAGCTACACACTTCATAGAAAGCATATCATAATACTTAGCATACTATATTAAATAAGCATACTATATTAAATAAGCTTGCTTATGACTTGTTTTTCTCTTTTCCAATAATGCAGTAGATGATGGATTATTCTTATGACTTTCAGAAAATGTACTCTGGATTTGTTGTAGTACCCTTTTGTATCACTAGGTGGTGCCTCTCACTGTTATGTGAGATAAAAGGTGTAATGTTACAGGTATGTTAGCAGACTGCTTTACTCTGCTGTCATTTTGATGAACACTGAAACAAAGTGTACTGTAATCACATGCTTCCAACAAAACTGTTAAGAGTAATTTTAGCAGTGTAACATGGTGTTTAATTACATTCTTTTCATTCTTTACATAATGCCACTATGTAAACACATCTACATTATGGAAAAACATCTAATAATACTGGTAATATCTACTGTACTTTTATAAATTAATGATTAATCAACTATTGATTACATGGCTGACTAAACATTAAGGCTATTACTTAAAATGGGCACCTCTGGTTACCTGAAAACAAATATTTGAAGCATACTGCAGGGCTGCTCTAGTAGTTTTGCTACCTGAGAGTAAAAACACTAACATAGGCATGCAAATCATAGTAGAGTGCATAGTAAGCTGCATTATCAATTAATTAATCTTGTTTTCCTATAATAAAACTGCTTTAACCACTGCAGAGAACATTAAGAAGTCAAGGAACAGATCTAGTAAACATGTTATTTAAATTACAAATTCAACAAGTGCCATCTCTACTCTGAAACATAGAACACATTGTTTTTGTTCTTTGTCAGGTGTTGTACTCACCACTCCTGTAGCTCAGGTGAGGGGATGAGGCCTGCTGTGCCATTCTTGGTATTCTCCAGCTTTCCCTGCCACCAGTTGTGGTCGTCCTTGGAAATGATCTGGATGATGTCACCCACCCTGAAGCGAATGCCTGCCTCCTTACATGGGATGAGGTCATCTTTCGCCGGGTCATACTCAAACTGAGCACGTACATAAATCTGTGGGGAAGAGCAGTGGGACAGCAATTGTTGTTAGGTGCTGACACAGTGGCAAAGAATAGTGCTGCCATCATAGGAGAATATATGGGAAACAATGTGATTGGTCAAGCTGCCCATATGAAAGTAGACTGGCTACTAAAATGCTAATGACGCTCAGCATTTGAAAGACAGCACAGGAAAAATCAAGCTTCTATAAGCCGAAGCAAGAAAGGACGCAGACATTTAGAAAAGATGAACAACGAAAATGATCCAACAAAGCGCGTTGCCACTTGTCTGCCTGGGGGTGGAGTCCGATTTATTGACGGCTTTTATGTCCACTGACGAACCGAATATGAAGACTAAGCCTTGACAGCTAGCATGGGATCTAGACACCACTATGATCTTTGCGATGGGGGTGGGAGGAGGAGTTGGGATCTACTTCTACAAGGGTCCACTTAAGACATCTTACCTTGAGGGACAATTTGTCCTTGATAGCAGGTCTGGAGATCTATGGGGTTGAGAGCATCACACACACACACTTACACATATATCATGCAGTAGAAAATGTTGTGGGGCATAAAACAAAGGAGGTGTGATGAGGGACCCACAATTGTACGCTGAATCTGATATTACACAATTTGTACTGCATTGTACAGTATATATGTGAGTGTATGTGTGTGACATTGCTGCATCATCAACACATCATATAGCAGACAAATGGCCAAAATAAACACAACTAAAATACTGAGGGACGTTTTAAAGTTTACTGAACTAAAAAGTGCTCATATTTAGAGCTGTGTAGGAATGACTGCAGCATTTGATGTAAACAAAATAGACGTAGTGGGAATGGAATAACATGAGTGATATTGAATACATACACATCAGCACATACATGCAGATTTGGACTTGTTGGGGTGAGTGTTAGTTTGTCAAATCAGTAGCAGTTTGTGAAGCAAAGAAAGGAGAAGACGATTGAAGTGGAGGCTTGCAGTCATGGTGTAAAGAAGGATAAAGTCTCACCTGACGGCCTTTGGGCTGAATCGTTGATGGCAGGTCCTAGTAGAGATTACATTAAAAATGTTTTGTTTAATATTTAATTAATTAACTGATTGACATTGATGTAATACAGTTAAGGCTCTTTCTCGTTCTTTTGGTGCTTTATTTCCTTCCTGGGAGGCCTGGATGGTGTTTTATAAGGAAAATGTGATATGCATTGTGAGGTGTAATGACGTTGTATGCTGATTTTTGATGATACTGCTTACCCTGTGACTTCTTTTTCTTTTATTTATTTACTTATTCATTTATTTATTTGTTTTTTGTTGTTGTTTTTCTTTTTTGTCTTTGTGCTATTTCACTTGTATGGTATATTTCTTATCCTATGTGATATCATTGGGGGGGTTTTCTCACAGAAGTGAACATTGCTTATTTTGCCCATTTTTAATTATTTTCCTAGTTGCAGGGAAACTACATGACTGGTGCAGCTTTAAAACCAAGATGTGAAACTTAAACCCTGATATACCAGATCACCCCATAAATTACTAACTTATCTGTGTAATGAGCTATGTGTTACAGCATACTTAATGTGTTTTTCTGGCACCAATTTTCTTTTACTAGCCTGCTGCTATATTTTTAAAAGAGATTGTGTGACATTTAAAACAGAGGAACAAACATACCAGGATGGAGCTGGTAACACTGGCATGACCGTTTGCAGGCGACTGTCGGGACAAATCCGGTGACTCTTTCTGTAATACAAAGTACAGAATAAATATTACCCCCCTCTGCGGAGTACCCAATATGTAGCACATAAGTGTTTGTTTGTGGTTCTGTACCTCACAAGACATGGACTGGGACCGGTAACAGGGTACAATTTTGAAGGTGATGCTACCCCTCATCTCCCTCTGTAGGGACAAGGACCAAATGAATGGTACACATGAGTTTATAATGGCAATAATAGTATAGCAAGATAATAACAAAACTGATGAGGCCAAAGCCCTGCTGGTTCAGTACTGGAGCTGCAACTCTTCATCAATTAGCTTATTTTGTCTTCTGTGATACTAAACTTAATATCTTTAGGCTGCAGCTTGGACTTTGGATAACAATGATCTACATTTATATAAAGTATTGAACAATGTTAATCATTGTTATTCAAATCAAAATGTGTTGCACCACTGCTGTTTATTTCCTCTTTGTTTTCTACTATGACTTTGACATCTCAGACATAGTAACACCTTTTGGTACCACCATGAATCAAACATGTTACATTCTAGTATACAGAACTACATGCTAAAGGCACAGTCTAAATGTAAAGAATAAAAGTCTTATCTGTGTGACTTACCAGCATCTTTTGGAGCTGCTCTACTGTCTGATTGGCAACACTGATGCCATTAATCTCTCTGATCTCATCTCCTACATGCAGAGTCCCTGAAGCAAAGAAATAATTCATTAATAAAGGCTACAAATGAGGCTCTTGGGTGTTCAAACAGCGCTTCACAAAAGCGAGCCCAGAAAACCCCAGGGGTTACTGAGATGGCTCCAGCGGGAGCTCGGCTAATGTAAGGAAGAGTTACATTTCATTATGATTTCAATTACCAGAGAGTATGAGAATAAAACTCTGATCCAACAATTATTGCCCCAACTTCTTTATAAACTCTGTAGTTAATCATTTCCAGAGTGACAATCTTGTCAGATTGACAAGATGAATGGCTGAGTTTTCCTATTAAATATGCATGAGTGCTGTAAACTTGCATAATAGTGTTCTTATATGGATGCGTACCTTGTCGATGAATCATTCCACCATGCATGATTCGAGCCACAATACAGTGGTTGAGCTCATTCATTTTCAGAGTAATGCCCTGGAGGAGACAGACAGGATCAGAGGGTAAACTGGAAGTGGCTGAAGAAAGTTAATAAAATATTAGTCACATATTCCTCTAAGAAAAACATAAAAAATCTGTCTACATCTAAACTTTAACATTTTTAGGTTCAGATGCATGTAAATTAATCTACAATCAAAAAAGTGTATGTGCGAGTGTGTTTTCTGTCTACACACCATGGGCTCGTCAGTGTTCTTCTGGAACTGGACCAGGCGAACCCTGGTGACGTTCTCCAGGTCCATGTCTCCGTTGGTGCTGTCTGGGGAGTCTCCGTTCAGGTATGGAGAAGTGGGCGGGGGCGTCACCCTCAGCGCCTCGTCGCTGTATACCTCATGGGCCACAACATCGTGGGTCTGCAGCAGAGCCTGGATGTACACAAACAGTCATGAATACAACTGAGTCGGAATCAACTGTATGGCACAAATATGGAGGAAACACTACCAGACTTGTGGCTGAACATTCACTGCCATTAATCCCAAATTGGTCATGAAAAACTGGAGGGGAAAATATTTCTGTGAATAACTAGTAGATAAAACAAATACATACGACCAAATCCTAGTGACAACCATGTGTGAGTGGCTGGCTTTGGAGAGAGTGTGCCTTAAACTAATCCTCTTTGGCCACTGACACACAGTTTTTACTAACACATCTAGTAGCTGCCTTTGCCAAAAGCTCACATCTGTTCATTGAAGCAAAAGCGTGTTCACAGATGATGACAGTAATTGAGACTTGAAACAGCTGGCATTAAAAGGCTTTTGACTGATGCTGAACATTACTGTGGCTGAGAAGAACAACAAATGTTTACAAAGGCATCAACAATGGATTCTAACAAGTGTTTGACTTTGTGCACACTACAGTCAATGATTGCATACTAAAGTAATGAGCTGCTAATGATCATAGCCAACAAAACATGGACTTGCGTCACTGCCTCACAAATGAAATCATCCACTACACAGGAAAACAAATTGACATGTTTCTTCCCATGTGCTGCCTTTCTGCTAACAGTGCTGTTAAATGCCTCTGGCAAGAGGAGAGAAGCCAGCCGCTCAGGTCAGAGAGCAAGACAGGCTAATTGGATTGAACCACAGCTAAGGCGTGACAGCACCAGCAAGTGTCAGAGACTGAATCAGCAGAGGGAAACGCCTCTTTTAACTGAGCTACATAAACCTGTACTAAATGTAGCTAAGTCACAGTTATTCAAAAAGAGTGCATCTACAAAACTATTAACACACAGTAAATACAATTCACATATTGGCTATTACACCATCGTATCCAGAAACACTTACTGAGATGAAAAATGCAGCCTCAAAACAAGCTGCACTCCTTCAGGTGAGGCATTAACAGACTCTGACAATGTTAAACCCTAACATGAAATCCACCATATATTCATTCTGCCTCAGATTCCATGTCTGTTCTTCTAGTTTCAGGTCTGCTTCAGCCATTAGTCTTCAGTTACTGTGTCCACACTGCAGTAGGATGAAGCTCATCAGCTCTTTCTGCTGCTATAGCTCAGGTGCTAAGCAGCTTTGTGCCCAAGGGAGTTATGTGGATTGTCAAAAGGTCCCTACTTCTGACACAGTGGGCTGTAATCTCACACACCAGTCAGTGTGCTTTACATGCACAGACCAATACAAAAATCTGGGGAAATAATGCGCACGTTGCCTTGTGTTTTTTGTTGTTTTTTAATATCTTACCATGAAGTGTGGCTGTGTGAGGATCCTCCTGAGCTCCTTGGCCTCCATGTTCTCTGGGTAACAAGAGATGGTTTCCAGTACCTGTTGAGGAGAAAAGACAGGATAAGGGAGGTGACAATCTCAGCAATGTTCATAATAAATAACATTGACAACAATATCTCAATGTCTGTTCATTATTTACTTGATTTGCTCACCAAACATTTTGAGCAAGCATCAATCAGTGTTTAGGACTCAGCCTGTTAAACTCAATCACTGACTAGGACTACAAGTTAAAATTTTAAGATTGTTGAACATGAGTTTTTTTGTGAATGAAAACAGCAGTTCTCACCTCTTTGGCTCTCTGCACTCCATCACTAGGAGGATTTCTGATCTGAGGAGACGACCTGGTGTTGATTTTGTCATAAAGCTGGAACAGCAAAATAGTAAAAAAAAAAACATATAGTTAGGCGTCTTTATTAATTAACTGGAACATCATGACAATTTTACCTCCAACAAAGTAAAACCTGAACAATAGATGGTACATATTGGACTAACCTAGATAACTGATTCTGGGCTTGACATGACACCTAGTGGGCATTTGTGGTATTACATAGGAAGTATCTGGTTTACTCACATCTAACAGAGTGTGAAGGTGCTGATCTTGGAAGACACTGTGGAGGAAATCCATGTCTTTCTCACTGCAGTCCGTCAACGCATGAATCTCCTCTAGACTGTCCAAAACCTGTGATACTGCCCCTGCACACACACACACACACGAGTTATAGACTCAGATATAGACTGAATAACACACACACAAATATACATAAAAAGTACACCAAGCAGTCCTCGCAAACATTCAACACTACACAAAATGCAAACACTGAACATGACACACTAAATGTTACACATCCACAAACAGGCAAAAAAGGAAATGCAAAGAAGGAAACGACTTACAACAACAAAAATCACAAAAAGACAGACGTCACAACATAAATACCACGCACAAATACTCAGAACTATTAACCCCAAGTACCTGCTGCATCGCCCACACATGCAGCAAAACCAGAGAAACAGCGTAATGCATCAATACAATATCAGAGGAAAGTCACTTCAGAAAGTCACAGTGTGGATGACTGTTGAAGAGCAGTACACCCAAGAAAATAATGCAAAGGAGGAAAAATATGCAGAGGAAAAGAAAATCTAAAATATTAAATTCATCTCTTAAGAAATGTTGTCTTCCCACAACATGTACTCTATGGTATAACGTTTTTAAAGTCTACTGTAAATCAGGTCAGTTAAGCTAGATAAAGTATACAAACAGGTGACATGTTTAGATGATGATGGCCAGAATACATTTTACTTTTTACTACAGCTTTGACCCAGTGACACATTTTAAACCCTTGAGCTAACCTATAAAATGTACTGTTGCTAGGTCACATGACAGGACACACTAATGCAGGAAATTACCTGATCTTATGAATAATAATTATAATAAACATTCCAAATTATATATTAGGGACTACAGATTAAGCCAACCATCATATTAAATGGGACAAAAAAAACATGTTTGCTCAGTTAAAGTTAATCATCAGTTAAGAAAAGTGTAAAGATAAGTCCAAATGAGACTTTAAATGTTACTGTGAGGAGTGAAAGAGAGATGGCAGAGGAGAAAACAGCTTTTAACTTTAGGAAAACTTTGTTATAAGTCTGTTTACATGCATCACACATACAATGACTAGATATTAATTGCAAATAATTTCCTTAATCAACTGATTTATCTTTTAAAGCTTATGAAATAAAAAATGCATGCAGAAATAATTTACACAAATAACTGTCACTTAAAATCACTACTCCTGTATTTGTTTAAAATTCAACAACTTACTTTTCTACAGGACTCAAAGTTGATGCAATTGTAACAGTAAAGCACAAAGTCTGAACCAAACTAAATAGGCTGCAGCCCTCAAATGCAATGTGCTGCCCTTTAGGTTAAATTATAAATGAATCAATAACATCCCCAGCTCCTGTATCATGTAAGAAACACTACTTTTATGAACAATATACAATATTGGGTGTATATATCAGCTGAAGAAGAAACCTGATCATTAAAGAAAATCCCATTCTAGGTTAGACCAGAGAGGCATTTAAGCATCTGATCCTCTTTACCTTTGTTTCTGATCATCTCATAAGGTAACAATAAGAATGTTTTGTCAATCTGTGTTTACAGAGCGTCCTGTGATTGACATAGTGAAGATGCATGTAAACAGAGTCTCATCTTTACAGGTCATGAGGAAGCATGAATAAACACACACTAACACACCTCATACAAACCAATGGGACAGGAGAGAAGACAGAGGAAGCCATTTTGGTGGACCCACATCATTCAACACCAACTAATGTTTGAAAATGCAACTAAAAAGCGAGTGATGATATCAGGATAATGTTACATGAGATTCTATGTGTAGGGAGGGGGATACGTACTTTCAGCGGCTAGCAGTCCTAGAGACAGCACAGCAGAAGAAAAACAACACCAAAGAAAGAGAGGCTGAGATTAGAGAAAGTTTACAGCAACTACAGATGTAGAGTTTAACACCTCACAAAGAGAGAAGAAAAAGAAAGGGAGAGAACAAAGAGACAAGCAGTGAGAGGAAGCAGGAGGACAAGCAGAGGGGAAATAAAGGAAAGAGCAGCAGGAGAGAAAAAAGTCAGCAAAAGCAAGAAAGTCTATAAATAAGCTGGCAAGCTGTAGCAACTATCTACTATACTACACAAGTCAATGACCGACAACATGTCTGGAGCCCTGCAACTGCAGAAATAAAGCAGTCACCAGGAAACATGACTGCAACAAACTGCATGCTCAGCAAATATGGACAGAGGTGGGGGTTTATCTAGCTGCTGTGACTGTGCAGGAAACCGAGCAGAAAAGGTGACGAGCTCAGTTTGATTCATCAGGTGATGATGTAATACAATACTCATTTTCCATTATGTATTACAATGACAAAAATGGTTCCGATATGCTAATAAGTACTGGCAGGTACAGCCTGCAGTCCTCTAATGAAAGGAAGTGAAAGTCTAAAGCTCAGACAGGGAAGTTGTGCTGTTGAGCAACATCTGTGTACACTGAGGAAGTTCAATACGGACAGCTGGAAATGACTTTAAACACTAGAATAGAAATCACGAGAATAGAAACTGAACTAAAAAGTGAGCATCCACACTGTGTGATTTGATGCATGTTGGTATATTTCATTTTTGACCTTAAATGACATTGATAGATATTTCACAAGTAAAGGGACAACTAAATCGTGTGTGTGTGTGTGTGTGTGTGTGTGTGTGTGTGTGTGTGTGTGTGTGTGTGTGTGTGTGTGTGTGTGTGTGTGTGTGTGTGTGTGTGTGTGTGTGTGTGTGTGTGTGTGTGTGTGTGTGTGTGTGTGTGTGTGTGTGTGTGTGTGTGTGTGTGTGTGTGTGTGTGTGTGTGTGTGTGTGTGTGTGTGTGTGCACACCAGAGGTGTTCACAAGTCATTTTTTACAAGTCCAAGTCAAGTCTCTCGCCAACACTAAATCAAATTCAAATTCTGACTTTAGAGCTGTACAATCCTTCATCCTGATCAGTTAGCCTTGCGAGCACCTGCCCATGTCTGTTTTTGTGGTGTTTTAACTGTCTACTGTCACTATGTATGTATCTGTTTGTATGTTGAGATGCCCTCTCCTGAAACTGTAACCAAATCTACCTTTGGGTATTAATAAAGTTATCTTGACCTAGACCTTGATATAGGACAGTATGTAAATTGAATAATTGTAGGTTCACTATAGAGAATCTACTGTGATGTGAAGAAACATACACTAAGAATTATTTCAATTCCATAACTGTATTTTCTTAAACAAAAAATAATTGAATTGAATCGAAATATGGGAGAAACAGGGAAAAACGGGAGTGTGAAGGCATTGTATCCAAACGTAATGATCTGAGGCACTCCTGGTGAACTTGTCGCACTCGCTCTTGTTAAGGCTGCAAATAAAACCTGCACAAAGCATCTATGTTTTAAATGTGTGAAGAAAAGAAACCCTCATCAAGCACGATAGTGTTGTGTGATGTACCTGAGGAGGTGGGGTCATCTGAAAAGTCATGTAGCTCCTCAGGAGGGTCGCCATAGTAGGAATTGAACTTGTGGCTTGAAACAGCAGCCAGCACTGCACCCTGGGATACAGAGTACAAATATTACACAAAGTCTGAACAGAGCCTCATGTTGTGAAGTGTTTCTTTTTTTATGTTTTTGTATAATGAGGCTTTATGAAGACAGGCCAGTTGAGAAAAAAAAAGACAAACAAGAAATGAATCTAGGTCATCAGGAGCAGCTGCACAGAGTGGAGTGTGAGACAATTCTTATCTAAAATTTGAGTGGTTGATTCTGTAACATGTTTTCTCTCAACACATTGCTGACCTTCAGCTTCCTCCTGGAATTGAACTTCCTCAGCTGTTCCACCGTTTCTGGCAGGTGGATCTTGTAGGCGTACCTGTCCCTCTCCTTCACACACACACACACACACACACACACACACACACACACAGCTGCATTAGTACAAGTGGAGACACACATTAGAGCAGTCATAGAACGGATGTGAAAGCAGCGCTGTGGTCCAGAAGAAGAAGTAGAACGAAGTGTTTTTGAGTCAAGTAGGTGGTTTAAAGGTGACTGAGTTGCCAAACTTATCTAATCAAAACACCAAATACCTAAATCACACTAACACACACTTGAAATCAGAAGTTTAATCACAATAATCTGCTGAATTTGACAGCGAGCGAGATTTCCAGCCTCTATTTTTTTATCAGTTATATAATTCACTTATCTTTGAGAAGCTCATATTTATCACTCTCAGTAGTGTGTTTGTATGTGTGTGTGTGTGTGTGTGTGTGTGTGTGTGTGTGTGTGTGTGTGTGTGTGTGTGTGTGTGTGTGTGTGTGTGTGTGTGTGTGTGTGTGTGTGTGTGTGTGTGTGTGTGTGTGTGTGTGTGTGTGTGTGTGTGTGTGTGTGTGTGTGTGTGTGTGTGTGTGTGTGTGTGTGTGTGTGTGTGTGTGTGTGTGTGTGTGTGTGTGTGTGTGTGTGTGTGTGTGTGTGTGTGTGTGTGTGTTTGCCTTCAGCCAGGGGTGGTTGAGGGCCTCGTAAACAGTGATTCTCTCAGCGGGGTCCAGCATCAGCATACGTCTCACCAGGTCTTTGGCGCTCTCTGAGATGTGGGCCCACTGCCTTGGGTTCATCTGGACAGGTACACACACACACACATACGTGCACAAACAGACTGTCAGAAGGGTGTAGCAGAGCACAGGCACCACTGTAGATGTTGTTGCCATGGTCACCAGGGACCACATGCATAAAACGCTGTAGATTCGTGACTTAAACTATGTGTACACACAAAGACAGAAATAAACATACACATTGTTTTTGTCAGAAGCTGTGTGTATGCGTTCTGTTTCTCAGTTATTGTGAAACGGTGCACGTGCACAAGCCTCATTTCCACTTCCACTTCCACAATTAGCCATAAACAGATGAAGACTTGCCCTAAACCTGACATTTTCATATCATTTCCCCACCTGCTCCTCTAGTCATTACACCTGTCAATTAAACTAATGGGAAAGAAGCTGTGCAATTTCACAGATTGGGTTGCACCAGCGAGGTTCTCCAACAGTCAAATCAGCTGTCGTTATGTGTTGCTGTGTGGCTCTTTATAGCGGCCATATCACTAATTCATTAAATGGACCTCAAAACCATCTATGATGTACAGATGTAATCAATGATTTGTTTGTAGCTCACATATCTAAACCCACTTCACACAGTGTACCACAGTAAAGGAGAAATAAGAAGAATATTAACAGTATTTTCCATTGTGTTTGTACATGGGTGTGTATTCAGTGTCAACACAAAATATCACACCATCAGTGCAGCTGATAACAACCACATTAAACAAAACAAAAAGTTTTACTAAAAGACTGTCTCATCTCACATTATTACTGTAAACACATATACATCTACCACAATGTAACAGGAAATTCACTCTCTCAGATGACAATAGAAAATTCACACAGGCTTTCATCTCAGAATCTTTTGCTGACACTGCCGGTTTATGGATAAACTCTGACTGACTTTTGTAAAAGGCGAGAAGTATTCAACAACGTCCAATTTAATACACTCACTTGCCATGTACGGTAGGGGTAATGGTAAAACCCTCACAACAGGAATGGCTTATTTAGAGCTGTATCAAATCATTTCTGATTGGCAATAGGCATAAACTATAAAAAAAATGTTTTGGTGTATATGGATCCTTTATACAATAACCTTGG
Organism: Scomber scombrus; assembly: GCF_963691925.1. Taxonomy (NCBI): domain Eukaryota; kingdom Metazoa; phylum Chordata; class Actinopteri; order Scombriformes; family Scombridae; genus Scomber; species Scomber scombrus. Next base: position 9,541,512 of record NC_084993.1, on the reverse strand, counting down.
CCTCAAGGATCCATTACTGACGCCAGAGAGTGCATTCAGTTCAGTTCTCTGTAGCACAAGAGCTCAACCTTGTATTTGACGCACATTTCAGTACAGTGACAAAGACGAGCTCACTATTGTGCTAAGCTTCAGCTGAAGGCTGAGTTACACTGACAGAGAATGATGCTGTTTCGTCAGTCAGCTCTTACCTTGTATTTCCCCTTAATGATGGCCTCAAACAAGCGCTCCTTGGTACCATAGAAAGGCAGACAGCCAGAAAGGAGGATGAAGAGAATGACTCCACATCCCCACACGTCCACAGGTTTGCCATACGGCTCCCTCTTGACTACTTCTGGGGCCATGAAGTGTGGAGTACCGACTCGACCTGAAAGGGAGCAGGCAGGTTAGAAAACTAGAAAGCAACTGTGTAACAGTTAACACTCCAACACTAATACTAATATCTGGGCATTCATTCTGATGTGAAATTAAACTGATGAGAAAATGTTAATGCTTTGTTTAAGCACAGTCCAGGTTGGTTTCCCTCGGAAAACTTAAGTCCTTTGAGATCAGTAGAAAGCTTTTAAATGTTTTCTATCAGAGTTTTGTGGACGGTGCCTTGTTTTACACTGTTGTATGTTTGCATTATGTAAATGAGAGGGTTAACAAGTATATTTACATGGGTGGTTCTATTATTAGTTTGACCTGATTCATCAAGGAAAAACCCGTAAAAAAAAAAAAAGAAAAGGTTCAAACTCTTGTTCAGTTTAAAAGGTCATAGTGTAAAGGTGTTTTCTGGAGTCTAAACAATGTGAAGAGTGATTGGTTAAGGTTTCAGATATGTACCGCAGAATGAGTTAGAAGTTCTTTTGTGACCACAGCTGCGAAATTTTAATGTGTGGCTGCTTACTCAGAAACAGGATGTATTTTTCATACCATTTGTAAGACTTCATTGTATGTTGTTTTTAAATTTGTTCATTTTTAGATATTTTATTTTATATTTATTGCCCGTTTTATTTGTCAGATTAAATAAATACATTTTCAGTATGGAAAATATCAGACATAAGACATAGGACTGCAATAAAATACTTATGTTTGAGAAGCCAAAAACAGGAAATGTTTTGCATTTTTACCTGATTCATTACTTTTTCAATGAATTGATTTTCAGAATTGATGCCAGTTAATTTTCTATCATTAATCAATCAGTTGACTTCTCTTTTCAGCACTTCCAGCAAATTACTTTCTCCATTTCACTTCATCTGCATGTGGGGACTGAGAGGAACAAACTAGGGCATCTGAAGGAAACCCACAGAGGAAGGCTGTGACCACACTGCTGCCTTACATACGGTTCATCTTCTTACCACAGTCACACTATTTCTCCTAACACTTATTACTTAGTAAGAGGCAGAGCCATAGACTATATAATACAAAGTGTGGAATCTGTAATTGAGAAAACAAACTCATTTTTAATCCTAAATTACTATAATATTATAAATATTAGGGCTGTCAATCGATTAAATTATTTAATTGCGATTAATCGCATGATTGTCATGAAATAACTTGCAATTAATAGCAAATTAATCACACATTTTACATTTTTGTATGTACTTTAAAAAGAATATTTTAAGTTTTTAAACTTTTATTAACATGGGAGTGTTTTCTGCAAATGTATGTTTTTATTATTTTTTTAAACAATCCAGAACAATGAAATATGGCATGCTCAAAAAATCTGCTGTCAGTCATGATATTAATTAGGAACTACTTACATTCACTTACCCCGTTCACTCACTCACACTCACTCATACACACACACACAGACACACACACCTTTGTTGAGCAGGAGGAGGTTTCTCTGTATCAGCTACTAAGACTCTTTTCTTTATCCATTTCTGCTTGTTATCCAAAACATTACTGCTGCTAGTTCCTTATTTCCAAACTACAGGCCAGGACAAGGGTCAAACACAACGTGCGTGCTTTTATTGCACGTAATAAAAAAAAATAACGCTGTTAAAATTAATTTGCGCGTTAACTTTGACAGCCCTAATAAATATATAATCAATAAATCATCATGAAAATCTATTCATCTCTAGCCTTTGACTAGTTTCAGCATGTGTGTATAATGTTTACTGGTGTTTTATGTGTGTGTGGAGATGCAGAGGAAAAACACTGTCCTACTGTACCTCCAGCTACAAGGCCAGACTCTCCCAGCTGTATTGCGACTCCAAAACCTCCAAGCTTGACTGGAGCAGAGTTCTCCTTTGAGGCCAGCAACACACAGTGGGGCTACAGAGGAATAAAAGAGACAGGTCAAACAGTGGATTTATGGTCCCTGCATTACAACAGTTCATATGAGGGACAAGCCCTGCAGAACTAAGTAAGTATCAACCACCTAACAAAACGTTATGGACATTCTATTTATTATAACAGGGAGGAAAAACATGTCTTTGCAGTCTACTTTGCAGAGCACTGCTTTGCTCCTTCTGTGCAAAAGTGCAAAATCCCTTATTCACATGGTTTCAGAATGACAAGCTCATCTCGCTCAGTTACGACCACAACTATTTTTTTTAACATCTGTGTTAAGTCACATTCTTACAGTGAGCAATTATGTTAAATTTACCTGGAACTGACATGAACTTGTGATGCTGTTTACAATAGAGAATAATTGTTTTTAAGTTACAATCTCTTGCCTTAGTGGCACTGCAGTAAAACTGTTCGGTTGATGAATTTACTTTTTTTAATAGAAACTTCAACAACAGAACATAGGCTGAAGAATTACTGACAGATGAGAGGGAGGAGAAATGGACCAACAGCAGATATGTACTCAATAGCACATCATATGTTCTGAATCACATGGTAATATGTTTGCACTTAATTCACAATATCTCATATAAAATAATTTGCACACACACAAATGTGAAAACTACTGAGCTCATATTACCACATCCTATTTGATGAGCTTGCAGGGTGCAGTTCTCCTGATGGCTTTTTTTCCATTTCCTCACAGAACTGAGTGTTAGTATAAATTAATTACCGTCATGTTTGAAACAAAACAAGACAAACAACCTCTTCCATTGCAAATATGCACTTATGCATTTTAATACTTAATTTGCAAAAATATATAATTTCATCTTTCAAAGTCTATCTTTTGCATTTTTGCATTTCCTATTCTAACTATAACTATACAATGAACTTTTTTACAAGCAAAATCTTAAATATGCAGTTTAAAATTCAAATTATATAATTCTTACTCCCCCTAGAGAAATACATCTAGTCCAAGAGCTTTAGTTCAATGTTGATGCAATATTATCAACATTAAGTGGTCTTGCCAATTTAAGTCATTTTATTCTGCAGTGTAGGGCTGAACTGTGTATAAGTGTAACCTTGTGGTGGTCTAACTTCCTGTCTTCACAGTTCTGACTTCTTGTAATAGGAGGGGCGTGGCAGATAAGATGAGACAGAGAGAGAAAGAGAGAGAGAGAGAGAGAGCGCGCGCGCAAGAGAGAAAGAGGCAGAGCAAGCTGACTAAACAGTCATCTAAGAGTGAGAGAGAGGGAGTAGAGGGTGGGCAACGGCTTTCTTTTGAAGAGAGAGTGGACAAGGACCAATACAGACAAAACACTGAAGGCAAGAGTGAGAAGAGAGCTGAAGAGGACGACTGTCAAAAGGATATGAATAAAGAAATATCTGCAGGATTTATGACATTCAGAGAGCGAAGAGAAAGGTGAATCTAGAGAAGAAAAGAAGAACAAGGACTACAGCTTTATCATATTTTATCATGAATGTAACTGAGGTTACATTCGATCTGACAGGTCATTTTTGAACAAACTGCTTCCTGCATGTGAATTTGATGGAGGAAAACACACTGTGGATCATCGGGCTCTCACACCTCTCTGCACATTCCCACACACTAAAACTACAGCTGTGCTGAATCTCATGCGGTGGGAATATTGATGGTGAGTATTCTGCCTTAATCCAAACATCTGTGTGTAGCAGTCAGAGTGACTGTGCATGAGTGTCCGTGTATGAGTGTGCGTGCATGTGTATACACACTCTTAAGCTCCATTATAATACTGTGGAATTTGAATTTAAGTGTTAAATCGGCATGAAACTTTCAATTGGTTCCGGCTCCAGCTCCCACACGTTAAAAAAAGTCTATGACCTATAGACAACAGAAGTGACCTTCACAGGGACATCTGTACATTTTCTGTAATATTTAATACTCTGTTTAAGGAACTGATCTTTTCAGGGGGTTGTACCTTTTTGATGACATTCTAAAAACTATGAGAATTTCCACTAAACACTACAACCTTTAAAACTGCAAACCACATATTACTCACCTGTCTGTGCATTACTCAAAACATATGCAACTGCAGTTTCCCAGTGAGGGCACTTTTTTCGTGCCTTTAATTTTGGCTGTTTATGACCTACTTGTTTTTGTATTTGTTCAGAGAAACACTGAACTTAACTGTGTGTTTGTTTTGTCTTTCTCAGAGTTCAATTATTAAAAGCCCAGAAGACGTCACTCCTACACAATGACTACCGTCTCCTCTTTTTCCCCCTTCACTCTTTCAGCCTCACCGACGTCTAACTCCTCTCTTCCTATATTTACTTCATCCCTCCCCATTTCCATGTCGTCCTCTATCTCAACCACCTCTCTCCCCCCTTCCTCCTCTCCTTTCTCCTTCTCTTCCACCTCCTCTGTGGCAAATCAAACTACATGTTCGTTTGATGACATGGCCCTCCGTGTGCCGCTGGTAGTCCTCTACTCCTTGTTCTTCATCTTTGGTCTGGTGGGGAACATCTTCGCCCTTTGGGTCTTCCTTTGCCTTCACACGAGCCAGAACTCTGTAAGAGTGTTCCTCATCAACTGTGCTGTGGCTGATCTGGTCCTGCTGGCATGTCTGCCCTTCAGAGTCTTCTATCATCTTAATGGGAACGAGTGGGTACTGGGGTCTGCCGCTTGCAAGCTGGTGGGGAATCTATTTTATATGAACATGTACATCAGTATTACATTACTGGGGTTCATCAGCTTGGACAGATACTTGAGGTTAAAGGGGAAAGGACGAGCACGGAGAGGCATGAGGATTAGGCTGTGGGGGTGTTACCGGCCGTGGAGTTGGGTGGCGTGCGCCACTTTGTGGAGTCTGTCACTGCTTGCAGTGGTACCAATGATCGCCATGGCAGAGGACAAAGAGGACGGCAACAAATGCTTCCAGTACAAGAAGCGGCGTTCCGCCAAAGGGAAAGCCTACTTCAACGGCATGCTGGTGCTACTGTTCTGGCTCGTCTTCCTCATTCTCGTCATCTCCTATGCCAAGATTGCTTCCCAGTTGCTGAAGGTCTCACGGGACAAGCCAGACTTTCCAAATGCACAACGATATCAACGAACCGCCAAAAAGTCCTTCTTTGTCCTCTTTCTGTTCACCATCTGCTTCGGGCCTTACCACGCCTTTCGGCCGATCTACATCTTCTCCCAGCTTAGTGAAACGTCATCTTGTGACTACTTGCAGTTGGTGGACCGAACCAATGAGGTGATGCTGTTATTCTCAGCATTCAATAGCTGTTTGGATCCAGTCATGTACTTTCTGTTATCTGGCTCGGTGCGCAAAACCGCCCTCCATGCACTCGGACTTAAATTGGGCACACGCCTCGATGCAACAACTAACAGCTCGACGACGGAGTTCCGACGGACATCTGTGCCGATGGTTTTACCAAACGCTGAACTAAACACCCCCTCAGTCACCCCCAGATCCAGTATTTATGTCATCAACTCAACCCTGCGCCGCACAGGAGTGACCACACTACCCCCTACTGGCTGACAATGATCACAAACTTTGTCTGATTTCAAATAATGTAATGCTGAACAGTGGGGGGGGGATAAACATCTGACATGTTTAACATAAGGTGATATGGTTGGCTACATCTATGTAAATCTCTTATGTCAAAAAATAAAATCATGTTTTTTCCACTACTGAGCTTTTCTCACTGTGTCACCTTCTAAACATCTGTGCCTTCTTGAAACTAACAATGTGGTCAGACAAACATGACAAAAACTGAGGAGATACACATCAGTGACAACTGCAGTCTTTTTAAGAAATACATGACATGTATTTCCCATCAGAGAGGGTGCTTATTCTAATAATTCTGTGAGATGTAAAGGTTTACAAAAAACAGTAAACACTGGAGAAGTCTGTAGGAAAACGGTTCTTCTCAGTCTGCCTAGACACCATATACACTGTACAAAACAATGAGTGCAAAGATAGCCACAGTATAATATTCAGTTTAACACACTTGGGCTGACAATCTACATGATTATTTCTAAATTGTCCGCAAAACCCACCAAATCTTGCACTCCAAGCCAGATAATATAAACACAACAGTAGTGAAGTGCAGCTAATGTGTTACCCAGGATTGACCCACCAACACACACTTATTTGTTTTACACTGCAAACAAGGCTGTGTTGATCCCTTTGGGGACTATGTCAAATGGCTAGTGTGTGGATCAAGGGCCTGGTTCAGGACTGCTCCATCTGGCCTAATGGTGTTTGCTGGCTGTGTGAGATGGCTAATCCTGGACTCGCTGGTTGAAGCTAATCTGACTATAAGAACTAACAAATCCAGACCAGCATTTGACACGCAATATAACTTAGCAAGAATGAGGGTTTGCTGAGGCTTTGCTTTGCAAACTAGGGGGCTCTGAGCTGGTTAGACTTTGTGCTAAAAGCCACATGATAAAATGAACTTGATATAAACAGTGCACATGGATAGCAGTGGTTAGCAGCGTTATGGTTATCTCCCCATAGACATTACAGATAAGTGTCTTTTATGTGGGGTTTAAAGCATATGTAATATTCTTGTTCTGATAACGCCTTATCGCCTTCCCTCTGGTGTCAGTTCATATGTTTCAGTGACTCAGTCTCACCTTTACATCGCGGTGAATCACATTGTTGTCGTGGCAGTACCGAAGTGCCTCCAGAATCTGCCTCATGTAGTGACTATATGGGCAGAAAATAGAAACAGACAAGGTGAGGATCATTTAGGGCGTCCACAAATTGTTTATTTTAAGCTTTATTAATATTTTAAAATGTCCTACCTGGCCACTGCTTCGCTGTACACAAACCCAGCGTCAGCTCTCTTCACAATTTCAAAACACAGGTCTGCTCCATCCATACTAAGGGACGGTGAGAGGAAGAGGAAGAAGAGATCAGGCTGGTAGTCAAATTTACATTTCAATCAATTATAGATATTCGTTTATAAAAAGCAAATGAACTCTCAGAATAGTGTTCAAAACAGAGTGCATAAAAACTACATCACTACAGGGAGCAACTTCATGACCTGCTGTCACTGGCATAAACACAGAGTCACCATATTTTCATTATAACACTTTCCAGCAGGTACAATCCCAAGTGAAGCTTTCACGGGATCTGGGATCGAGATGTAAAACATAAAATCCACACAGAGGAAACAAATTAAGCAAGTTGAAAATTATATTTTGAACAAAGGCCTAAGTAGAAGTAGAGAACTGCTTGCTGATTCTCAGAAGTCTTGTGTGGTTTTCATGTTAAAGGCTGATGTGTTAGATTACAGAATCTGCAGGCGTGTCATGCACTGGAACTGCATCGACCTCAGACTAAAACAATCGGTCAAAAAAAACTATATTTCAATTTGTTCCCCTTTTGGGCAATAAACAGTATAACAAACATGTATTGTATGCATTCTTTTGCATCCCTAACACAACATATGCAAATATACCATTAATACTTGATCTTTTGTAGGCAAACTGTGTGTTACCTAAATGGGCTTTTATCACACATTTATTTTTGTAGACACGCTTAAAACCGTGTAACCACTAAAATAGGGTAGTAGCTGGTAATGTTAGCTGCTTTACCGACCACACGCCATCTATGTATCGCCACACCCCAACTATTCGTGAGCTAAGCAGAAATAGTATATTGTCAGGTGTAGAGTTGAACTGCAGCTGTGTTGGTGGATAAAAAAAGGCTGCACTGATGTGGACAACACATAATACACCTAAGACAAAAACTGTGTGAAATGCGCATGTCATTACAGCACACAGAGTGTGCACAGACTTACAATTCAAAGACCATGTAGAGCATGCCATCAGAGCTGTAGGTCTCCAGCAGCTCCACAATGTGGGGGTGTTTCAGCATGTGGCAGATACTGGCCTCTCGCTTCAGATCTGGCAGACAGAAATTAGACAAAGTATGGTGAGACACTGTTCACATCCAACAATCAGTATTTCACTCCAGTATAATTATAGCTCTACTACAGGTTGTGAGGCCAGATTTAATTCAGTTTTAATTATAATAATTCAAGTTACATACCATCTTTCCATGTTAGTGACAGTGTTGAGGTTTTGTTTAGCATTATTATAAACATTCAACTAGAAGAATCCTACCTCTTAAATTCATGGTTTGTGACGATCAGTGAACCAATTATTTCACAAACTTAATTTATTAAGAACTGTGGTCACGCGTGCTTAGCCACCCTTTATTTCCTGAGTGGATAAAGAAACAAACTTACAAACTCTAAGTCATCATTTTTCCATTGCACACTGGCCAAAACCTGACTAATCATCAATTTTCTCAGTGTTCATGCTTCCAACAGGGCATGAACACACTGTAATAGTAATTTATATTTTTTCTAGATATTTTAGAACAAATAGTTTATTTCTGCTGTGTTGTCTACTTAGAGTGCCAGATTTAAGCAATTTGTTTTCACTGTTTCCACTCTGATGAAGATCCTTTTTTTACTTATTTCTTTTTAAAATAACATCTCAAGTTTGAATGTTTTGCTCTCAATCTCCTTATAGGAATATCTGTACTTTAAAATGATTGAATTTAGGCACATATGCAGTGAAAGACAGATATGACTTTGGGCTATTTCCTCAAACATAATACAGAGAGTAACTTTTAAAGCTCAAAAAGATTTTTAAATGAAGATGATGCTGTGACACCGTTAGTTATAGTGTTACCATACCCATAACAAATACAGTCAAAGCAGGATTTGTTTTGGGGCTTTAACACTCAAACTGACATCATTATTTTTACTTCTTTTTTTACTGAATTATAGAAAGCGCCATGATGAGGATGCACCAAAGAAACGTGAAGTAAACGACATTTAAAACACATCAGATGACCTTTGGGTAAGAAAGCTCCCTGATGTTCCTTCCAGCTCCTCTGCTGAGAGGTTCATGTGTGGTTGGTGGGCTGTTAAATCTTTTCTTGCCCCTCGGTGATGAGTTAAGGAGATTAGAAACGAAAAAAGGACAAGCCTGGCACGCCACCTCCTTCTCTCACACCTCAACCCCTGCTATACTTCAACTCCGCCAGCAGAGGGCGCTAAAGAACATCACATTTACAAACAGGGAAACCCTCCTTCATAGACACAGAGGGGGCATTGTGAGTTTTCACAAGTTGGGCTGACAAATGAGCAAACTAACAAGCTATTATCGGACAGAAAGAGATGACACGCCAGATGTGACGTCACTACACATTCAAGTGCACATCTGGCTTGCTCTCATCAACCTCCTTCCTCTCATCATCACTACAATCCATTTCAATTACAAGACTTTGTGGCATGCCTCGTCTTTTAAATGGCCTGATACAGAAAACAATAGTGAATGAAAAATACTGCAAAGAGGAGCAGACTGTCTTCTGTCTTTCAAGTGAAAGGAAACAGACAATATTGAATAGAATGACCAACAACTGGTGAGACGAGCAGTAACACAGAGACACAGTCTGCTGGAGCAGGCTGACAGACATAATGTGCTGTTGTTGAAGCTCCTCACTCCATAAAAATCTCATTTACACACTCCACTACCCATCTGCAAGTCTACTGATCTTTGTGTGTGTGTGTGTGTGTGTGTGCGCGCATCGTGACAGACCGGTATCATTATGCAACACAGAGAAATGACGCTGTGTCCCTACTACAGAGCCCCCATTCTCCTGTCCCCTTCGCTTTCATTATTTCTCTCGTCTTTAGGCTCGTCCCCGGCCTGTCTCATCAAGTGTCTATTCTCCAACTTAACAATGCTGCCCAGTGTCCGCACGGCTAAGAGGAAAGCGCTCACACAGAGGGAGAGAGCCGGAGAGGCCTGGAACTGTCTGAATGAAACCAATGCCGTTCACTGAGCCTGCTCTAAATCACTTATACACAGCAGGTCCAAACTCGACTAGGCTTGTGATGCAATGTTGAATCATTTCATTCAGTTTGTTATATGATAGCTTTACTGAAAAGAAGCCCCTCTCTGGGCGGAACAATTAATCAAAATTGTATAGAGATTGGACTATGGCCTGCTGCAATTATCAATATATATTTGTTAAAGGCGAGTAACATTTAAATTAAATATTGTGGTGCTGAAGATTTTTTTTTAATATCTTTGTTTGGTACAGATCGCCACAGAAATCACAACATAATCATTTTAATATGAAAATCTAAATAAGATAAGTTACATTAATAACGAGAGTAATATTGGTGTTGTGAGAATGATAATATACCTGAGTCTGATATTGATATTACAAATATGTAAAATTCCCATATCATTCCCTCTAATATCACAAAACGTATCGCTATTGCAATATTAGTCAAATTAATCACAATTTTTCTTCAACACATTAACCCTCTCCATATCTGATGTATATATCATGAAAACACTGTCAAGTCAAAAAATGCATTGCAGTTAGTGGGTCTGGGATAATGATGTGTTCATTATCTTAACTCACAATACATCATCTTAATAATACTGCAGATTGTACTATCGTATTTCTCCTTAAAATCAATAAAGTTGATTGGAAGTGCTAATCACTTCACTCTTTTCATTCATTCTTATTAAATTCTGCAAATGCAGTCTTCATTCATTCTGCTTTTACTCAGTACTCTCAAACTCTTAATTAAGCCATTAATCTTGTGTTCATCTTCTTCCCTCATATGCTTACACACACCCACACACACATTTACACATAACTACAAATGTTTGTTAGTCAGCTTGTAACTCGGCCCAGCTTGCAGCTCTGTCGTTTTTTTCTCCTTTTCCTCCCACGTTCATGCTGATGCAGAGTCTTTCTTAATAAGCTCAGGTATGTGGTCTCAGGAAACCGCTCTGCAAATCCTGCAGCACCCCAAATCTCTAACTCGCCATTTTGTTGTCTACTTGCTTATTTCTTCTACTGTGACTTTCTAGAAGTGTAAAAAAAAAATGTATGTGTCAAAAATGATACTGTCTTCTAACTTCAGGTGAAGCATTTACTGCCTTTCACCCTTTCAGGTTTCATTCAGATGCACATGAATATTTACCTAATATGACCTTAATACTTAATAAGAACTTAAACATGGACGACAGCCAAAAAATTAAGCTTTTGAGATGCTGCATTTAAATGCCATTTATGTTTTTAATAATATCCCATATAGCTACTGGCCAGTAGAGTATAAGTAAGTAGAGTTGCCGCTTTCTCCATTTCGTCTTTGGACTGTTGGTTGGACAAAAAAGCTATTTCAAGACATTACCTCTACGAATCTTGTGACAGTAGTTTTCAGCATCTTTATATTTTGTAGACAAATTAAAAATAATAATCAATTGTGACAAACCTGGGGTTCCCCTCTGTTTTAGTGTGTTGTGTTATGTTGCAGGGTAGCTGGAGGCAGAGTGGAGGCAGGCTCGTTAGAGGTGATTAGGCACACCTGTGCAGCTTGGCACACCTGCACTTAAGATGGCTGCCGGTCCTGATCTGGTTCTCTCTCTCTTTCTCACCATGCTGCACTCGACAGACACACTAGCTCATTGTTTTTCCTTCTTTTTTCACTCTTGCTTTCACACACCCACCATGTTACACTCATCCACTACCGATAGCACCGATTACCATGTTTTGCTCATTGTTTCAGTTAGTTTGTATTTTTGGCCAAATAAAACCCCTCAAGGTGACATTTGGTAAGATTTCTTCTTTTGTTGCAAGAAAGAGCCGACTTGTGGAGAAATGGAGGCTCGTCTGGGATTCAACCAGATTTTGTTTGCTTTGTCTTTCCTGAGTAAATTAATGGGTCTCTGGTATGTAATTTCCTGGATTAATTAGTGTTGGTTTTGTTGACCTGTTACCACTTTAGAGTTGATTATGTGAGTGTTTTAAAAGGTGTTTTCAGGAACTAGAGATATCTAGTTTTTGGCATTATCCGTCGATTGCAATAAGGCACTAACTGAGAGGAAATTCCACAAACTGAAAAGGGTGTTGGCTATTAAATGTTATTAAATTAATGGATGATAAACAAATATTTGATAGTAGTAGCCCCAAGTTTTAAAGTATTAACCTTATTTCCATAGCTAAATTACAAAATTCTAATGATTTTGGATGCAGAGGAGGATATAAAGTAGTGTTATTTTGTTAGTTTAAGTTGTGTATTCCACACAGCCTTTTGAGTGGGCTACAAATGTCCACACTCCAAATTACTGAAACAAATTAAACAATACATTGCTGTCCATAATATCTAGAGTAATAAAACTCATCACAAGTAGACCTTAAATTTCGGATAAAGAGCCAAAAATGGGAAACAGACCAACAGTAAATCCTGTGATTATCACAGTATGACAAAGAATTACACACTATTGTTGACATCCTGAGTATTTGTTTCCAGAACAATAATAACCACTGCCCATTACCTAATTGAAGACAGCCCTCTGAATACTGTTTGTCATCCTATAAACTGTGAGAAACTACAGTATATACAGTATTACTATTACTGATGCAACTAGCCACACCAGCAGCATTATTCCAACCTACTCCAAATTTCCAAGGAAAGAAAAACATAATTTGGTGGGTAGGTCACATTTTCAGGTAATTAAATTTGGTCTAAGCATCATAATATCACACTCATGTCCAAAATTATTTAGTAGACTCTGGTTTTGGAAACACTGTGGTAAATATCCACTTTTTAATGTCTCTCCTCTCTTGGGTCATTTCCTTGTCTTGTTGTTATTGGCTGCCAGGCTAATCTCTGACTGGGGCCTCACAGATGGCACACAGTGAACGCCAACACTAGCACAAACACACACACACACCTATGATCTTTGTCTCCATCCCTCCCTTTCTCCCTCATAGATAGACACACACACAGACCTCAATATGACAAAGCACAAAACCACATGGTGAGACCGCTCATAAATACCACTGACACAACCTAACCAATACAGACGCAGAAACACCAACACACAAACCAGCAAACACATGCAGTTCCAACATATTATTCATCTGTGTGCAGCATGTGCGACATTATGCCTCATTTATTTGTCTGTGAGAATGCCACTCTACACACTGTGTGGTCCTGGCTGTTTCATATCAGAGCCAAACAATATTTGCAGATTATGCCCAACGTTTGTTTTAACCCACAAGGAGCACCAGACGGGTGGGGTTTACATTACAGCACAGAAAAAGCTTTGCAGGTTAGTTACTTGTGAAAGGTGTAAATAAGTCAATTTAAACGTCTAATTCTCTGTAATCGGCACCATACCGTGACGCTATCCTCTTGTCCTGATTCTGTAAACCCCACCCATCTGGTGCTCAGAGTGCATGACAGCACACGATTTAAACTCAGCAACAGTTCAAAAACTTGTCTGCTGAGTTCCCTCACCTTCTGTGCTGAGGCCGGGGCTGGAGGTGAAGCTGGCCACGTCTACGATCTTCACCGCAAACTGCTGGCCCGTGTCCCTGTTGATGCATCGTCTCACCACGCTGAAGGGACCCCTGCAACACACACACAGAGTTAATCACAGACATCTCCCTTGTGTGTATACATAATTTGTCCGATTCAAAAAAGTTCAGTTAACGCACATAGCCTCGAACCAGAAAACACATACTCATGATTATATACACACAACATCACACACACACACACCAGCCTAGTGCAATGGGCACACAGTTAAGTTTCTGGATATTCTGGATTTACAGTGGGTGGTTGGCCACGCATCATAGCCTCAATGCCCGTGCCAGTGGGAATTATAGAGCAGCGGTGTGCAGCACAGCTGTAAAAGCTAAAATAAAAGGCTTCATTATAAAGACCTGAGCTAGGGAGACCTACCCAGGCAAGGTTTATTTCTGGTCTAAAAAAAAGGAGGTAGCAGATATTTGTGAGGTTGGGCTTCCTTATATGACTGCATTGTGGCTGACATATGGAAGCTATAAAGAATGTTTTCACGTCCTGTGTCTAAGTAAGTCAAGATTTTGTGTTGTGTTTTCAAATAAGACAAGTAGCTCTGTAAAAAAAAAAAAAAAAAGTGGAAATTGACATTTTTCACTATTTTTAACCACATTCATAATACATGTTACAGGTGTAATAAAACAAAACATAAAACGTTTTGGGCTTCAGTGAAACTCAGATCTTGAACACTGCTAGTTGTGAACCAGCATTTTATTGTCTCAGTGTTGGATGTCAGACCACCACAAAAAACATAAACCTCTGGAAAAGATTGTAGCCTATTGTATCAAAGCCCAGCCAAAAGCATAGAATTACTCATAAATAAACACATAATAAATAAACACATAATAAGCGACACAGAGCTTTGGTCTCGCACGCGCTGCATTTATAGTCACACAAACACACACGCGCTGTCACTCTAGTGCGCGCTCTTGCTCGTTCACTCCAGATTCCGGGAGAATACGTCTAATTTGCGGGCGGGCGGCGCATCGCCGATGGCATCGTCCATCGGACCAATCCTAATTACAGTAAAATATATAATTTTCTGAACTTACCAGACTGTTTTAGCTGTTCTATTATGTACCGTTTACCCACTTTTCATTGTTTCATTGTGTAAATGTTTTGTGAAAGCATCGACAGTCATCTCTACAATATTGTTGCAATATCGTTAGAGGTATTTGGTCTAAAATATCGTGATATTTGATTTTGTCCATATCGCCCAGCCTTATATTTAACGTTAATTATGTTTTTCACTTAATACAGGACAAGTACCACTTACATATTGTCATTAATTCATTTTCTGTCTAAATTAAACAGTTATTAGATGAACCACTATAACCCTACTAATGAAATGACACACTGCTTTGTTGTATACAAGTCTGGACCTCACTACACAGAGGCCCTCTTCACATGTACACATTTTATCACCTTGCATTTCATCAGTCTGCAGATGTATACAATATTTTTTTCTCATTATGCCAAAGCACCAAACATTAGAGTGTTTACTGATTAAAGGAGTAACAAAGTGGCGGGAACAGACACTAAAAGCTGAAACATTTGCACATTCTCTGTCTCCTATGCCCACTGAGAGTTTTACACACACACACACCCCTGCCGTGTTACAGCTGTCTCCACATCTCCTGAAGTCTACAATCCTCAGAGGCGGAACCAATGCTACTGCAGACACACACATATATATTCACACAGACAAGACGCGTGCACCCATTTTGCTGAAGCAAGGCAGTGGCCATTAACACTCTTTGTTTTAAATTAAATTAGCCAACGAACCTGCCTAACAATGTCAGTGTCAACCCAACAGTGAAAACTATTCAGATGAGCTGCGTACTGAGTCGCTCCTCACATCTGCTGTAATGATTAACCCGTACAAACAGAGCAGGCGGCGTGTGCCCGGAAAACTGTAAAAACACAACACTCTCCCTCTAAGAGTCCACAGGAATTCTAGTGATGATCTGACAACCCCCGCTGACCTTTGTCCCCCCCCCCCCCGGTTTGGTGTGATATACTGTGGCAGCTGTGTTTCCCATTAGAAAGAGGGGCCTCAAAGGTGAGGGGGTGCTGATGGTTTCAGATCTGGGTTTGGCTGGTGGAGGTTTTGGGGGGAGTTAAGTCAGAAGCTGCAGCCCCAGGGATACTAAAGATGCCGCAAGAGCAAAGCCATCTTGGCACTAACCTAATGTGTGTCAATAAAACTCATTAACACCATAAAACAAGGAGGCAGAGTTGGGGAATCTGCCAGATTTTATGCATCCATCCCATTTGTAATCTTGGCTTTCAATTCAAGAGAGCTCCACTGAGAATCAATTCACAAATGGGGTCTACAACAGTGGTGTATGGCAAGTGGGGGGGTGGGGGGTGGCCGCTATTTAATGTAATAAATTGAAATGCAATTCATGTCATCATCTGACATTTAAAAAAATTATTAAATGACCATTCAGCCATGTACAGTAGCTATTATACAGTCATTTAAAAGATCGAGTAAGTGTAAGAGATGTTGTGTGTGTGCGTGTGTGTGTGTCTGAGTGTGAGGAAGCGGAGAGCCGCATGCCATACTGACATCACCGCAGCTGTGCTGAGTGGGCTCGTACAAAACGCCCACACATGGCTCACATCCGATGGCAGCAGTCATCAAACATTAGCCCCGAGTGGCAATCTTTACAGACTGCTCCTTGGCTCATTTCTGCTCTCTGCTCCATGCAAATCAAACACTGCATGTTAGGTGCCTTTTTTTTTTTTTTTTTATAACTATCAGCCAAATCTTCTCTCTGGTCTCTGTTTTTTCTCTCTTCCCGAGCAGGGACAGGACACATCTATAGCTGCAGACTCAACACCACCAGGATTGTTCTCAAGAGAGAGAAACCATCTTTGCTTAAAGCAGCTCTTTAGCTGTAGCTGGGAGCCAGCAGAACTCTTTGTTAGTATGTCACCAAAAAATTTTGGAGAGGGGAAGAATTGTTTGTTCAGCTGCTGGACACAGGAATACAATCTGTTTAAGTTTCTCAGGTTGGTTGTTCCTGGGTCCTGCATCTTATCATATGGGCTGGAACCGACCTCATTACTAACACACACGTTATGAATACCACACATTACACAGTGGAATTAACAGTGATTTGCCCAAAATAATCAGCAGCCCCAAATGGACGGGAGCAAATTTAACTGATTCTTTGTTTGTTTAATCTGTACGAATTTTTTTATATTTTGCCACTGATGCTAGTCATTTCAAACAGCTTTAAAAATAGCTGAGTTAATGGATAAAAAGCGTTGACAGTATCAGTGGTCGTCTATTCATTCTCCAGAAGTATTTGACTTCGGCAGAAGGCGTGCAGGGTAAGTGCCGTTTGACCCGCTGCCCAAACTGAGCTCAACTTAAAAAGCTGTTAATTAAACAAGTTCAACAAAGTTCAACATTGTTCAACTGTGGGCTGTGAATGTCTGAGCGACACTAATCCAGAGCGCTTCCTCATGTAAATTAAACAACCCTTTAAATTTTAGCGAGGGGAAATTAGCATTCGGGTTGCAAGCTAAAATTTAGAGCAGAGATACCCCCAGGATGCTCCGCTGCTTTGGTAGAAAATCCTTTTTTTTTTGCCACATACACCAGAGGAGGATCCAGGTTTGTTTAAACCTCCCCTGAAGAGTCTGGCCTTGCTGTCTGAAAGAAAGCTTCAAATGTACATCGTCCATTCACAACTATTGATCTACTGTGTGTGCGAGCATATACTGTACACAGAGAGAATTTTAACAAAAAGCCAAGAATAAAATAATCTAATAAAGGAAATCAATTAAGACTACCTTGCTTATGTAATAAACAGCTGTCTATATGTTACACAGCACCACATATCACTTTTCAAGCCGAAGACAACCTGAGAAGACTTACATGACTTTTTAATGATGCAAAAATGACTCTCCTGATACCTTCTATCCTCCATTAAAACAGATGGGAATATGACAGTGATGCTTTATTGATCCCAGCAGGAATTCAGTGTATAGCTTGAGGACACTTCAGCTGTGGATGATTGCCAATGCGGGGGCTTCAACCCAGGGTTTTCCTGCTGAATGATAGTCCTCCACCCCCCTTTTACATATACGAGGAAACAGATTAGTAGCGAGATCTCTTCATGTACAATCTAAAATGGCAAAACCACCAAATATGGCATCATGGTGTGCCCAATAAACTACGCTAAACTATGCTAAACCCTCCCTGTGGTTTGTGGCTAGTTAAATATACTGTTTTAATAATCCATTCATAGTTTATGTGATTTAATAAGCAGTAAATGCCAAACATTCCTCAGCCCTAGCTTATCTAATGTGGGTATTTAATGCTTGACTACTTACATAACTGTAAATAAAATCTTATAATTTTCAGTTGCAAGTTATGATTTGCATTTAACACCGTTTGCTGATATTCTCACACTAACATCTGAAAATTTAAACTGGCTTAAAATAACTTGACGAATATAGACACGTAGATATTCTCTTCTCGTCACATGTTGACACACATCAGACAAATCAGTCACCAAGATGAGCAAATATATCAAGCTACTAATTAAACCAGTTTGAAGCTACTGAAAACAGCTGATAAAGTATAATTATAGTTGTTATTTAACTGCTTAAAGTTAAGACAAGCTACAGCAAATGCTACTAGTGAGCGAAAAACCCTGCAGCAAAGCATTTTGGAAAAGATTTGTGTACTAAAGGTTGCATCTGTTTGGGGAGAAACTATCATTAGACCTCTCTAAGCTATTAAAAAAAAAGGAAAAAAATCAATGAGAAATTTAACATTTAAGTGTTGTCCAAGCAGTTTAAATAACCAACCCAGAAAAAGCCAGAGGACTGATTACTGATTACTTCAGTGGTTTAGAGAGAGTCACACATCACAATATCCTTGGCTTTAATGAGCACCCCAGGGCTGAAATAAAGCGCGCTGTGACTCCAATAGTGCTTCAACAACCTAAATCCCATTCAAACACAATAATTACACACAGAGTTGCTTCATTGCTTTGCTAAGTTAAACTAGAGCTGAAATGTCAAGAAGAAAAAAAAAGACCTGTGGTTACTGCGTTATGTCATATGTCATGTATTTACTACCTAAACTACAAACAATGAGCACATAATGAGCGAGGCCTGCACCACCTACTTACGCCTGTTCAATAGCCCGTGTCATCTTTCACTGTAGTTAATCCCGTCAGAAGTCCAAATGACACCTGACCTGTCTGATCTTCCTCTGCTGAAATAAGGCTAGTGTAACCACAGGGGAGCTGAGTGAACATTTACATGCATAGGTTGTAAAAATCAAACACAGCCCCGTGTGTCTCTTTATTGCAAAGCTGCACAGACGTGTGCAGTTCTTGCTGTTGCCATGCAACTATAAGACCTGATGAATCCAGCGTCCAACTTTCGAAAGTTCAAATACTTTGAGTTCTGTGCTGCGCTGAAACAAGTGGAGTAGTAGCTTATATTGGTGCTTTCATATGTATTCACACAGCGCTTCAATGCAAAGACATACCTACACTATATCAGAGTCACATCAGGAAAATAACATCAAAGCAAAAATGTTAATATTAAGCCAATAATTTCACAAACACACAAAAAAAAATTTCTACGAATGAACTTACTAACCGTCTTTCAGTAGAAATCACTGTGAACATGCCTCTCCTTACGATCCCAGTTTAGGAGAGATGATTACTGAACACTGATGGCAACACAGTGCTCTCAATCCCACCCAGCCTGGCCGCTCCTCTCCGACACAAGCCGATCAGGGACAATAATAGACAACTCCTCTGTACAACAATAGAAGTCTGAGGGAGGGACAGGCTGGATAATAGGGTTTATGTACAAGTTTGAAAGGAGCTGAGGTCAAAGGTCAGCAAGAGACACGCGAGTGTGCAACAGAACTGAGATCATCCAATAATGTGAGACAGTCACCATGACAACTGTTACATCCTTATGGCAGGAGGTAAAGGACAAACTAATTACAACAAACTTATTAGGATTAGTTAATGTCACCCACTCTCAATTATAGCACTTTTCAATTAGTGCGCTCTGATCAGAGAGTGTAGAGGAAGCCTTCATCAAGGTCAGATTTTTGACACTTTAACCTACAAAACTTTCATATTGGTTGGATATTTCTGATGTGTCTCAGATTCAGTCAGAGTCAGAAAAGTCTTAATTTCATACAGGGGATGAGGACATGGCAAACTGCAGTAAGAGGAAGAGACCTTCATTAAGAGTCAATTTAACCCATCTAATGGCTAAATTACATCCTGCCATCTATCATTTTGGTGTGGAGATATATCTGGCATGACTAAATTACCTCTCTCCTGTTCAAAAACATACTTCGGCAAAGGAAGAGCAGGAGCAGGAATATCTTCTACCCAGAAAGGATACTGGTGATGGCTTCCTGTGGCTATTAAGCATCAATTTCACTTTTTTATTAATCAAAATCTTCAGGTTTCAGCTGTCTGCCATGTTGTCCACTACTTACAGTGGTGCTGAACATGAGGTTAAAAACAAAAGTAGGAGATGGCAGAGTGCTGCAGTCAATGTCCGCTGGCATTATTTATATCCTTAGCCTCAGGGCCATCCCATTCCCCAACTCCACTTGTCTCCATTGATCTGCCTCAGCCTCTCTTCCCCTCCCCTCCCACCTCGGCACTGAGGAAAAATGATCCCCTCCTTCTTCCTGCAACACATCCCAAGACACCCGGACTCAACACACTTGATCCATCAACTGTGTTTCACAAAAGAACTGGCAGGATAAGAGGGATTTTCTGGTCTTTTCAGTGACATAAATGTGGCATCCTGCTTCTTTACTAAAGCTTAAGATATTCTCCAAACTGCTCCCATCTTCATGTATTACTCCTGTACTGTCCTAAGTGAAAGGTGGGACTGGAAGGTGTTTGCAAATACTGTATGTCTCAGTGTTTGCTTTTGGCTACCAAATAAGTGGAGGTTACTAACTCATCTTCCACTTTGGTACTCCATGCTGTGGTTGCAGGTGTTACCATACAGATTGATAATTGCCACAAAAAAAGAGCAGCTGGAATCAAACTCTGCTTATCAGAGCTAAGATGATAAAACAAACTATCAGGAAAAAAAGAGTCCAAATCAGGAAAGTAAAATGTGGAAACACACTTTTCTAATCTATCATTCAGGGCTGGTTAAAAGAATTCTTTCCACTTTCCTGTATTTACTTCCCTTGTTGTTCTGTCAAATACAACCATAAAAATCAGCAGATGAAATGCATTGTTACTGCAACTCTTCTGCCAGTGGCTCATTGTATCCGTTACTGGGACTCCAAGGTAGTGGTCCTGGACCAACCATCAATTAGTAACCAAGGCAACGAGAAATCTCAGGATAAAGAACGGAGCCTGGGGGTCTAGAGAGAGTGTGCCTCTTTCCCCTAGCACAAACTTAATGGACCCTCAGACCTCCAGTAAGTAGAGCTTGCAGGGGGGAGGGGACTGACCGGTGGTAGCCCAGGACTGTGATGGGCCTGTCAGCCTTCACGCCTCACTTCCAGGAAGAATGGAGGAGCCGCCACACAGTAAGTAACATGCATACTGTGGCAGTTTTCATGGCACTTTGAAGTCTTGAATGTTTTCAATGTGCATCTGCCAGTCTCCTGGTTTATATGAAAACCACTTCACTGTTTTTTTTCATAAACTGCTTGACATTTTGACACCCATTAAGTGTTTAACCAGCTAACCAGTCTGCCTGTGACTGTATGTAGGTATGGCTACTGTAAAACAGGAGGTTTAGGAGAAAGGAAAAACGTGTCTACTCCCTTTAACTGTGCAGCCAGGTGATGATTTCACATACTCCAGGTTTTTAAATCCCTACTGATAGTCTGCCATCACAAATTAACAATGAATTCCTTTGCCAACTACAGAAAAATAGCATCAGTAGAGCATTAGTAGAGAAACTTGCCTTATTTCCAACTATGCAGTACGTTGAAACAAGGTGGAGGGACAAGAGTGCTCTACATTCTCAACCTTTAATCCAAAAAGTTTGTACTCAAGTTTGATCAATTTTCATGTTAAGTGAGACCACTGCACTAAAAAAGTGACCTCACCTCACCCACCCTGCAAACTTTCCCCTTGAAAAAACCTGCAGGCCCACACATGAAAATACACACCATCCCTGCCAATTAGCGACGCCACTTGCAGCTGGGCTTGATTGTGAGCAAAACGCAAAAACAAGACAATAGAGAGTTGACAGGTTATAAAAGACACTACTTACTTTCCAATCACCTCGCACAGCTCGTAGACATCCTCAAACAGCACGTCGTCGTCCGCCATAGTGTACAGGTAAACGAGGATGCTCTAGACAAGATATTCCTCCCACACCACGGGTTTTTGGAGGATGAAAGGGAGATACTACTGTGCACGGCTCTTGGTAATTAAAAGCAGGAATACCAGCGGCCACTCAAAGAGTCCAAGTTAGCCGGCTAGCCACATTAGCTGAGGCTGTCACTCCGCGGCCCCACCTTCTCCCGAGCTGCTCTCCTGCTCTCCCGGCTAGCCAGCGAGCTAGCTAAATAGTAACCAAAGACCAGACCCCAGGGCGTGGAGATTTCCTCGCTCGTTTGCAGAAAAAAACCCCTCCTCGCATGCCTCAGGTCTGCATGTTACAGCCGAATATCGCCAGGTAGTAGCGGGCTCCCTCAGCAGCATCCGCGGACACTTCACTGCACCGACCGAGATGCTCCCTTCACCGCAAGCTCTGGAAAATGGTTGGCTAACGGGGTTATTACGAGCTAGCTGTCGATGGTATAACCCGTTGGCTCGCTCCGTTATTGGCGCTGTGCACACCCAGTGTATCACAGATAGCTTATCCCACCGAAAAAAACGTAATGTAATGTGATCGGGCTGCGGTATGCTTCAGCTTCCCGAGCCCAAACGGAACACCTTCACGTTCATGTCGACGACCGCTCCGTTGCATACATCGTCTACGCTTGTGAATTATTGAAATTATACCCCAACACAGCCGACCCCTTCGTCCACCGTTGCTTCCAGTTCAGATGCTGGCTGGCTGGCTGGCTGGCTTTGACTGGCTGTTCCTCCGACTTCCAGAAACCCCAGGCTCCTCCCTCTGTCATCCAAGAAACTGGCCCAGTCCGAGCCGAAATGGCCCCGTGTAATGGGGGCTCAGAAAACCGCGCTTTCGGCAACACTCGAGCCAAGATGGCGTAGAGTGTTGGTCCGATTTAGGCGCAGTTTCCTAATCTCTTCCAACGGTTGCATCCAGTCTGTCCCGCGCAGACGCAGACTGTCCAAACCCCATCACCTTACGTCAGCCTTTCTCGTTCTTATCTCCATCCTTTTAACATGCAGTTTATACCACTCTAAATTTTCTCGGTTCTCATATATTGACTGTCATATAGGCTATTGTGATATGAATAAACCTTTTTATCCACATATAATATAAAGATGGAAGAGTGCATGTTCTATTCAATGATTCCCAAATTCCCATGGGTCCTCAGGGAGGTTCCTCAGCAAAATTAGGGACAGCTTAGTGTCTGTATTATTGAATTTATTGAAGCTGTTGGACAGGGGCACAGATGTGTTATGATTCTGAGCCCACAGGAATTTGTATAACCATCAAGCATTGTCTCTTATCAAATGGGTAACGTTTTGGAAAAAGGCCCCGGAGGAAGGTGTTAGAGACACTTAATGTGCAATAATGTTAGGATTAAGTCCATTTACTGTCATATAATCTTTCTGCAGGTGCAGGATTTCCTCTGGAGCAGGTGCGGGGACACAGGTGCAGTTTCCTCAGGTGTGGGAAGACAAACCCTGAGATGTGTTGGTGATGCCCCCTAGAGGTGTTGATGGGAATCATAATCCTCCCATTTTGAGCATCATCTACTGAATGCCAATACATTTCAACACAACACGAGGAAAGACTGGAACAAATGAACGTGAAGTTCTGACACAGACTATAGGTTTAAACTACACCACTTTATAATTGTGCAATAATCCTACTTCATCAATTTTATTTACGCATAATGAATACAAATCTGTTTAGGTTAAATATATGAGCGTTACTCCACCAAATTCAGCAGCCTGCCACACAATAAATATTTAGTATCATTATTCAGTATTCATCAAGTAAGTTATATCCAAAAATATTTGCTTTTTCATTTGGGAAATTCAACTTTTCCACCCCATGCAAACAAACATACACTAGAAAATGACAGAAGCTATCAATTGAATTAAATAATATTGAACTTTTGGTGAAATCAACACCAATTAGAGACAAAGACACACATAAAGAGAAGTTTTAGCTGGACAACAAATGAGTTCCTCATGGCAAAACTTTTCCCAAGCAGAGAGGTGAACTGAGCCAGGCGGAAGGGGGTAAATAAAGACATTTGGTGCCACTAGAGTGCGCTGTTCTCTCATGGCACCCTCTGCAGTTTCCATGGTGCTGCATCCCTTCTGCTCACACATCATCTGCAAGCTTCCCCCATTGGTTAATGCCCACCAGCAGCTACTGGTAACCTGATTGGCTGTTGATGTGGTCATCATACTGTATATATGGGAGTGTATGTGCTATTGAAAACCCAGTCATTCAATGCACAGGTATTTTTGCAAGACATACACATGTAAAAACACTAACACAGTGGGCCTCACACAAATGTACGGTAAGGGCAAGTGGGAGGAACAAAAGAGAAGATTATATGGCAAGAATGACAGAAACTAAAGAAGAGGAAAAAGTGGGGAAGCACCAGATGGGGAGAAATAAAGAAAAAGGCACAGTTTCCATGGCAACAGGGAGGGGAATGGTTTTGGTGGTTGAATGTGAAACTGGCTAGTTAAACTCCCTCTCTCTCTCACACACACACACACACACACACACACACACAAAATATTGTTTTTGTCACTTAAAACAACACTGACTTATATTAAATCCTAGCAGACTTACTCTAACTTCAGTCATATCACCACATGCCCAACCCAAACCCTTACCCTAACCTAACTTTGACCAAAGCACAAATATTAACCGTAACATTTTAAATCACCACAAGACATGTTTTAAGATTTAGCTATGTAAAATATTTTACTTTAAATCATAATTTGTGTCTGATATGGTT
Source organism: Scomber scombrus (assembly GCF_963691925.1). Classification (NCBI taxonomy): domain Eukaryota; kingdom Metazoa; phylum Chordata; class Actinopteri; order Scombriformes; family Scombridae; genus Scomber; species Scomber scombrus. Next base: position 9,516,719 of record NC_084993.1, on the reverse strand, counting down.
TTTCCAAAAAGAAATATCTATTCCTCCAGAAACTATAAATATGCAAATATACAATCTATTTAATTGAGGATGTTTAACTGCGAGACAAATGATGTGTCTTACTTCAATATAAAGCCCATTCTTACTGTCTGTGCAATGGAGGCTTCAAATTTCAACATCACACTTGTGTAAGTTGAATACCAGACCAGGACTGGCTACCAAACTTGTTGTGATGTTACAGATCCTCTTTACAGGCCTGCCCCTTAAAATTGAATTTTAATCTTAAAATTCAATTTTAAGGGGCAGAAAAACTTTCCAACTTCAGCAGATGAATGTGAAAAACAACCTTCTAGTGTCTTCTGCACATTCTGCACAATGAAGCTCAAACATTCAACTGTAGGAACAAGAAGAAAATCACATTCTTGAGTAAACTTCAATGTTTACCTTGAGGACCTTGCTGCTTTTTGTTGTTTTATTTATTGTTTAATGTTTCATCTATTTATGCTTGATTATTGTTTTTATTGTGTTTTTGTGTATGTTATTCTGTCACTATTGTATTGTGTGAAGCACCTTCGGTTTTATTTATTATTGCAACAACACACAAATAGTCTGCACAGTTTATGAATGTAAATTTTCACGATCTAAAACTTTTCTGCCTGTCATTCATTTCTTCATTCATTTCCTTTCTGAAGCTGCAGGAATCAGCCCAATAGGTCAATTTTTGTTGATTTTTGGCATTTTTCAAAGCCTGTTCATACCATTCTATTTTCTTATTTCAGTTTGTATTTGTTCTTGTTTTCTCGTGTTTCTGACAATTCTTATGTTTTATATCAGTGGCGATTTTAGACCCTTTTAATGGTGCTCAAGCACCCCTTAATTTGATCTCAGCACCCCTAAAAATAAATAAATAATGATTGTATTTTTAGCTTTAATTATTTTGTGAGCCTGTCTGTTAGAGATGGGACAAACAATTATGCTACAGGTTCAAATGCTTTTATTAAAACCATTAGACTAAGTACATTTAAGTCTAATGTACTTTGGATAGTTATGTTATTAATATAGTATTTCCCTAAGGGTTCATTAACTATCTTAGGGTCCTCTCTATAGTAATCTGTGATTGTTTATTCTGAACCAATTTTATTATACACTTTAGTAGACCACTCTACTATGTATTAATTTTTCTTGTTGTCATTTATGTTATCCAGTCAAATGAGTAGTTTAGCAGAAGGGGTTTGAACACGTGCAAGGCATTGTATGTTAAATTATCATTAGGAGCTAAAGGTCTGATCCTAGAATCACCCCTGTTTTATATTTTCTTTACTTAAAAAAATGTGAGTTAAAAAAATCCTTGTCCTGTTTGGATTCATGTGATTGGTCGAGACTAACCGCGCAGACTTCTGGGAAAGCGCGATATTCAAATCTATTTCCGGTCAGTCTGCTACCGTCGATAACTCAGACATGGAGCGACACCAAACCAGGTAAAACGTTATGTTTCATTGCAAAAAAAAGCAACTTAAAAATTGTTAGTGTTGTGTTTTGCAACAACTAAAACATCATAGTTGTGTTACTCGTGTAGAAACCCCGAAACATGCCGCTTTCTGCTGTAACATTACCTAAACGATGTTCACATGTTTCTCGTATTAACGCAGTAGTTTTCCTACAAAATGTGTGCAGAAAGTACTCTATGTTCACTTCTACTGACAAATTAGTGCATTATTCTAACTTTTCGCTTCACATTTGTCGTCATTTTCTTTCCAAATGTGATAAGTGCACGTCCCATATTTGGATAGTGGTGCCTCGAGCTATGCTATTGCTAACAGATCATATTATCATAACAAAGCAGGGCTGTGGTCTCTGTGTGTTGTGATCCTGCTGTTGTTCTGGAAGAAACATTCATTTACGTGGAACCAGTGGATCTAAAAAAAAAAGTCTTCAGACAGTTTAAAATATTATAATACTCTGATTTGAATTGAAATTGGTGTTTGACATGTTGCAAAAACACATTTTTGAGTGGACCTTAAATATCACCCAGCACAAACTTATGTTATGAGCATCAATTATTATATATAAAAGTTTGTAATTTCATAATGTAAGAACTCTTGATCATAGCAATAGCACATATACTCTATATTGAACCACAATTAGGCTGCAGGTTATACAGATAGCAATGCAGTGACTACCTGTATTACTAACTTGCATGATAAACATCAGAGGAAGCTGATGTGATGATCGGTGTATGGTTTCCAGTGTGACGAGGACTCCCCTCAACAGTGTTGTAGTCCAGAGGAGGAGCAAAAGTAAGAGCTACCGGCAGTCGTACCGTAGCTGCTTAGGTGCTACTTCACGTCTTGGCTTCACCCCAGCGTTGACAGCACAGAGGCTCAACGCCAGCAGAAGAGCTCCAAAGTCACATGATATCACAGTGAGTCGCCCCAGGCCAATGCTTTACATGTTTGTCAGTTATTATTTTATGAAAGACACATAATCACTGGCTACATTTTCATTTCTGATGAGTGAAACACAGAATGGTCATTTCAATACTCTCCTTTCCTTTTTTTTATTGTTAAAGAAGAAGGTGAACCCCGAGCATCTAAACTTACTGATGAAAACAGAGTGGCAGCTGTCCTACGTGACTCCTCTCTACCAGTTCAGACACACCCAGCTGAAGAGCTACTCAAGGCAGCTCTCTGCATTTATCGCTGCAGAGAAGCAGCAAGGTTTTGCTGTGGAGGTGGACGGATCGCACAGCTTCAGAGTCTCCTTCTCCGTGGTGCAGGGGATGGTCGAGACAGACCACGATGCTGAGACCATCCTCATACAGGTAAACGTAGGATCTGTAGAGGCAAAGAAAAGACAGTCTCAGCTGTTTAGATGTATGGTACAAATTTGCATATGTTGCATTCACACGAGACAAAACACACATATTATACAAACTGTGAAGCATTGATTCAAGATTAGATAACTAACTGAATCAGCTTGAAATAATTGAATCTTGAAGGATTGAAGGTGCTTTTGGTAAAACACTTCAATGTATCCCAGCTAAAAACTACCGCAGAGGCCCTGGGTCTGACAGGATGAATTTGAAACTGTCTGTTAGCTCTCCATTCAGACATAAATGAGTGAGAATAGTCTCCAAGGAGAGGCTGTTGAAAAGATATCACAGACATACTAAAGTGGTGGGGCTTTTTGAAATAAATTGTTCAACTAGTGCACTTGTGTAAAACTTACATATTTAATTATGTATCACCAAATAAGTTTTGATGCTTTTTATAATGTGTAGAATGGTCTCTTTAATGGGTGATTTTATGATAAATCTTTTACATACAGTGCGGCTTGAAAGTTTGTGAAACCTTTAGAATTTGCTCCATTTCTGCATAAATATGATCTAAAGTGTGATCAGATTTCCTACCAAGTTATAAAACTAGATAAAGACACATCATGAGTCCAAAATCTTACACTTTTGTTGTTTGTTTATTTATTGAGGAAAACTTTCCAATGTTACATGTTTGTTGTGAGGCAAAAGTATGTGAATCCCTAGGATTATCTGTTCATTTGAAGGAGAAATTAGAGTCAGATGTTTCAGTCAATGGGATGACAATCAAGTGTGAGTCTGGGAGGCCCTGATTTATTTAAAGAAGAGAACCACCAGCCTACATCCAACACCAGTGTTACCCTCCCCAGGAGTGGTTGGACAACAAATATCACACCAAGAGCAATACATGTAATAGTCTGGGAGGTCACAAGGGACTCCAGGCTAACATCTAGGAAACTAAAGGCCATTATTGCAGTGGTTACAGTCAATGTTCATTAGTCCAACATCAGGAGTACACTGAATGTCTATGGTGTGTGTAATAGAGTTACAAATAGAAGCCACAACTGAAAGAACACTGCTGCTGTCTACAGTTTGCATAAGACCACGCAGATAAGCCAGAAGGCGACTGGAAAAATGTTGTGTGGACACGAGACCAAAATCAAACTTTGAAGCATTTTGTTTGGCAATGAGCAAACACTGCATTCCCACATGAGAACCTCATCTCAACTGTGAAACACGGTGGCAACAGTATTTTGAGTTTTGAGTTGTACCAGCAAATTCTACAGGAAAATGTCAAGATATCTGTCCATGACCTGATGCTCAACAGATGCGAAATGAAAAAAGACAACAATAACAAACACACAAGTTTATTTGATGACAAATAGTTACCAGAAATGTTTTGTTGAAGTTATTGCTGGGAAAGATGATCACACCACTTACTGAAAGCAAGGGTTCACATACTACTTTTGCCTCACACTAATAGGAAAGATAGATGAAGATGTAATACTTTTCCAATCACGTTTCAGGTCATATTTATGTTGATATAGGAAAGATTGTAAAGTGTTCACAAACTTTCAAGCAGCACTGTATTTCAGGAACAAAATAAGCAAAACATGATGTATTAGCGTCATTTAAAAATAAAAAAGAAGTATGCATTTAATTTTTCAGATATAATTTGGATAAAAACATGGACTTGGTGTTTGTACAGCATCTCAATCCAGTCAACTACAAGAGACCATTCAGTCAGTGACATGTATTGAGTATGTCTTTTGTGTGTGTGTGTGTGTGTGTGTGTGTGTGTGTGTGTGTGTGTGTGTGTGTGTGTGTGTGTGTGTGTGTGTGTGTGTGTGTGTGTGTGTGTGTGTGTGTGTGTGTGTGTGTGTGTGTGTGTGTGTGTGTGTGTGTGTGTGTGTGTGTGTGTGTGTGTGTGTGTGTGTGTGTGTGTGTGTGTGTGACTAACTAACTAACATGTATTGTCTTCTCACCACAGATCCATTCAAGTCCTGCGTTTGCCAGGCAGGACGAGCCACAGAAGTCAGTATGGAGAGGCTGCCTCACTTGTATCAACGGCAACCCCGACTACATCCACTCACTGCTAAAAGACTTTATCTGTATGCCGCTCTTTGGCAGCAGTGGGCCACAGGGTCTCACCAGTTTGGTTAAATCCTGGTTCCAGCAGACCTTTGACTGCTACTTTGGACCTTTGGAGATCAGCAATACGAGCCTGCAGTGGCTGGTGGCGTTATGGACAAACTGCCACACGGAGTCCAACATCCAGCACCTCAAAATGATTTGGACTCTTCCAGCTGTGCCACCACTGCAGGTCACCTACTCGGTTAACCCCGAAGACGCCTGGGAACTGTGGAGCAGTGTGAGAAAGGCTCACCAGGAGGAGAACGAGGGAGGAGAGAAGGCGAAAGATGAGGCTATTGTTGATATCGAGGAGGTGATGAGGTTCATGCAGTGCCTGAAGAGCCACTTCTACAGACACTTCAGGCTGGATCTATCAGCAGGAAGCCTGGACCAGGTGTCCACAGCACTGGGCTCAGCCAAGAGCAACGGTCGAATCAAGGTACCATCTCACAGGAACCATTTTAAGCAACACACACACACACACACACACACACACACACACACACACACACACAGGAGGTTTGTAAGTGTTGTACTAATAGTTATTTCCTTTCATTTCAGATTTTAAACAGCAAATACATGATCACCACCCTGACACTACTGACAGAGTGTGCCCTTCTCAAAATGCCCATCTGAGTGGGACCGAAAAAAAACAATGAACACTCTATGAAATACAATATTGCAACAGCAGCATTCACTTAGAGACTGGACATGCAGATTCATATTGCAGATTACTAAACTTGTCTACTTTTTTTCATTTTCTTTTATCTTAATTTCTCCAGCGTTGAGGAATTTGTCTGCATATTTGTTTTGCTTTGTCGTGTTTTTGTCCTTGTGAAACATCAGAAAACATCATTTTACATCAGTTAAATTGGTGAAAACTTGAGGCCATTAATGTGACTCAATTTCTAATTCCTTTAATGTTCCTATTAGTCTGCTGTGTTGCCCAAACATGCAGGTTTCCCCCCCCACTCCCCCTCTTGTAAACTATACTGTATATATTAATGTGTAGCTGTTTATATATTTTTCATTTATAGTTATAATAAAAGCAAAACATCATCCAGTGTGGTGATTAAGTTTCGCTAGTGTATCATAAAATGCAATAGTGGGGAAATCTAATCTAAAAACACATGAAAAACGACCCCTTCAAGCAGCTGTGGGCCATATTTCTTGTATGTATGAGTATGTATTTCTAATTTCGGAGGCAAAATAATTCCCTTCTATAGTGTAACTTGTGTCTGTATGAATGTGTATGCGTCAAATTTGCATGTTATAAAATTCCCTTAAGATGGTGCAACCACCCACCTCAACTCCATATGCTTAAGGATTGTGTACATTATCTTCAAGTACAGATTTATCCTGACAACTCAGACATTACACATTGTCATTTTTTAAAATCTTACTTTATTCTTACTCAAAACAAAATTAGGCAACTTTATAAAGAGAAACCCAACAAAAATTCATACAGCTCACATGAGGTTATCAAAATAACATTAAATAGAAACAATGAGGGAAACATGAGCATACAAAACAACAATTGGAGATGTAACATGCGCTTCAAAAAAAAAAAAAAAACGTCCATCTGAAACATTGCACTGGTAGAATAAGGCGAGAAATAACATAAGCAACTTGTGAACATAATTGGACATCTATGTGTAGAGTTTATATCTAGATGATGTGATGACGCACTACGATGCAGCATCGCTGTTGTGTTATTGCTACACTCACACTACTAAATGCACAATGACAATAGCGAGGGCGTAGGAGTCACAATCGCTGTTCCATTACACTCTTTAATGACAGGTCTGGTCTCTCTTTTGGTGTCTAGCTTTGTAATGGTGGTAATTAGTGTTACAGCAGATGCTCATCCTGTCATTAAATGGTATTGTGGAGCTAACAATTGTGAGAATTAAAAGTACACATCTGTATTTAATATACTCTGCGGTCAGTGTAAAGTAGAGAACATTCCCAGATTGAACATTTAGTTGTGATTTATGCTCATGATGTGTTGTATATCAATAAGAACTGTTCAGAGTGGAAAATAATTTTTTTGTTCATCCCCCAGCCAGTGTGACAAATTCCAAAAGCTGAATTGTGTTTGCTTACATGCTCAAACGGCACGTAAGCCTCATAAACTTCACAGTTACATAAAAATACCTCTAACCACTAGGACTGGGGGACGCTGTTAACTTCACACTCTGCTGCCATCCATGGTTTTTTTTTCATATTTATTCACATGTATGTGTGTGTGTGTATTTACAGCTCTGAAAGGGGGCCGGCTATATATTTACATTGGCGACTGCACATCATAGCAATTTCAGATCAGTATCTACCAGGCAAATAAATGAGTGGATGGACAATCTCACTTTGAAACAGCAAAAAAAGGAATTGGTGCTAGTGTGTGGCAGCTTGACATACTCAGCAGTCTGGTTAAGATCTGTGATGGGTCCCAGAGAAGACTCTTCACAGTATAATCCAAGCACCCCAAATTCTCTATTGATCCCCTACACACATACACACACACTTCAGAGTGTGTGTTCGCCCCTCCTTACAGGAGAAAATTAGCTACGACAGGTGTAATAAACAACAGGGAGGAGTAGAACAACATTTTACACAACTGTCACAACAGATCATGCTCTAATGTTCAACATAAACCCCCCTCCCCCCTTGTTCAGTTCATTAGAAGGTCGATTGATGCAAACTTGGGGCTGGGAGGTAAACAATGGCAAGGAAAAGTGACTTATGTAGTGATTCGATTCACAGTAAATGGAGGCTGCGGCGTGTGCAGCAGCTTTTAAGAGGCCAAACCAAGGAAGAACCCACCGACGAAGCCACTGGATAAGACTATGTTCCTCTTTATAAAGTCTGTGGCCTGTAAAGGAGGGAAGAGCAAAGATGGAGAATGGGTCAATAAATTCTTAAAACCAACATCAAGCTAATGAACAGGTAGTGACTGATTGAATGTTATCGTTAAAATCAGCTGACCCTAACAAAGTGGCTTACTTGTAAAATATTTACATACTGTAGAATGAGAAAAGGTACACCACAAACATCCATTCTATTCTTAAAATGTATTTATTTATCATCTCTTGAGGTTGCTGTGTCACAGCTCATTGGGTGCAGTATGGACAACAGTACACTAGAGGGCATTGCTGGTTTGCAGATGAGACAATAAGCCAGGGCATCACAAAAGATAGCATGCTGTAAGATTTAATTACATGCCAGGAAGCATGTGTAACTAAATACACAATTAGAGATATGCAAAAGCATGGAAGAAAAGCGCAAGCTTTGTTACAGG